>NC_133122.1:124112795-124286929 GCF_033568475.1 Henckelia pumila | reverse complement strand
TAACAAATCTAGTAAAGACAAGTGAACTTTTAAAATAATAAACTATCACATAATGAAGAACTACAGTACAAATCTATGAAAGGAAGATCTTGAAGAACATCCAGCATTCCAGAGAGCTGATTGTTCTGCAAATGCCTATAAACAACAAGAAGACGAGGGTAAAAAGAAAATGTTAATCTTCACAATGCCAAAAAGAATGCAAATGAGCAAGTATTGTGAAAAATTTTCTAGGATAAAATCATTCTGTTCGAGACTAAGAAGATTTCTATGGTGGACTACTCCATTATAGTTGCAAAATTTCATTTACTAGCTAAACATTCCTTTTACCAGTACAACCTGCCTCTCTCATTGAAATTCACTGAATACGAACAAGCAGGTTACGCAAACATTCGAGTGGTTCATAACATGGGCCACGGATACTCAGAATGATATGGTGGAAATAAGCATCAACTCAGATATTTATATTTTTTTTCCATAATTGATTGACGTTCCACAAGAAATTATGGCATGAAGAAAACTCTTGTAATCCAATACAGTCCAGTCAATATTAGCATAGGAAAATACAATATTAGGACCGCATTCACACTCAAAAACTATACTTACAAGGTGGTCAGAGATGACAAATTCCCCATCGAAGAGGGCAGCTGGCCAACTAAACTATTCCCTGACAAATCCCTGCATCGGCAACATGATTTAAATCAAACAAAGATCGTCTAAGTTTATCTATATGATATTCTGTTTCAAGTACATAAACTCTGACATGTTAACCAACTCCTTGAGCTGTTCAAAGGCATCAGGAATCGATCCAGTTAATTTATTATTGCTCAAAAACCTGGAAAAGTAAGGCACTTTTAAGTTAAACTAGGAATCGATATAGACCCTGTGAGAAGAAAAGACAAGAGAAAGTATGACTAGAGAGAGAACAGAACTTACAAATCAGTCAACTGCCCCAAAATTGATAAAGTATCTGGAAGATTTCCTGTAATCTGATTATCTGAAAGAGAACTAGAGTTCGTGGAGATTTGGGTGAGGGGGGTGGGGCGGAGGTTATTATTAGCCGTTAATTACAGAAAGAGTTGCAACATAATGTAATAAGCAGTTTGAGATCAGAAACATACAAATTTTTAAGAGTGATTGGCAAGTTCGATGGTATAATGCCTCCAATGTTATTATTGCTTAAATCTCTGCTTTACAGGAAAATCAATATCTTTAATCTCCAAACAAATTGATTCAATGATGTAAAAACACTATAAATTAATCAAGAAAACAATGTCCAATTGAAGACTCGTCCATAAAGTAACCCTATGCAAATAGCATTATCAAAGAATGAGGCAAGAAACAAAGGAAGCCAATAGAAATTAACTCACATCGTGATAATTGAGGCAAACGATCCCAAATCATTGCCCAATCCTCCACCCAAATTTGCACCAGACAATATTCTACCAATCAGAGACAAGAAATTTTATTCACATAAAAGTTAAATTAGCAAACATCATGATTGGAAATAAGGACATATCTTACATTGAAGTTATATTCGCATTCACACACTGCACGCCTTGCCAGTTTGGCTGTCCGCATGGATCTCCTTCAGTGGAAATCCATCCGGGAAGAGGCGGGGAACCCAGAGAAGTATACAGACTATTTATTGCATAAACTGACATGAAGCATTCAAGACAGAACAAATGCCGTAAGAACATATGCTATATACTGCACAACCGACACATAATTCCAAATATAAGACGAAAATTTCCATTAGCAATCAGTATTAAATTAATTAACCATCGAATTATTGCTCTTTTTAATAAAAAAAAAAAAAAACAATACAGAGCAAACAGAAAACACTCCAATTCAGAAGAAAGATTCATTTTACACAAAACAAAGTGAAACCAGTTAATATAGAAAATCTGAACCAATGGCTTACTATCACGAGGGTCGGTGACTCCCAATGCAAATTGCAACGCAGAAAAAACAACCGAAAACAGAAGAACCCACGAACGAATCATCCCTCCAAAACAAGCCATATCCAGAAAAGGTCGCCCCAGTGTTCAAGATTTCTTCTTTTAACCCCTTCGCGTTCTTGTTTCTTGAGTATAACGTTCGGCAGAAACACCGCAAGAATCTGAAGTACAGAGCCAAACCGAACAACGAAGAACCCCAAGAATAAAAAAATCACTTCTTTTAATTAATGGAAAGACAAACGGTCACACACACAACCCACGTAAATACACACGCACACAACACGCACACAAAACAGTAATTAAGGCAAGTTGATAACAACTAGGAAACACAAACCCTCAAGATTCAGCACCAATGGCTTCAGAGACACACCGTAAATCATTAAAAAAAACAATAAAAAGATCTCTTTCGTTGAAACGATGATGACAGATACAAACCTTGTAAGAGTGAAAACGTGGTGCCGACAAATGTGTTTCTGTTGCTTGCCTTTTTTCCTCAATGAGTGGGCAAAGACAAGAGGCCCTAATATATTTCATACAATGTCTATAAAGATTACAGCTATATGATTATATTCAATTCCTTAGACTTGCTTTCTAAAAGCGCAATTATCTGCGAGTGGTGGAATGTTTCTTGGATTTCTTGAGATTAATTTCAAAAGAAACAACTTATTGTACCGTTGGGTCATGGAGAGAGAAAGGTGGCGTGAGTCAAAATTTAATTTCGGGCTTCTTGAAAGTCAGGCCCACTTGCATCCAATTCTGAATTTAGACAAACAAATATTTTATTTCTTACAAAATATTTTAAGTTTTTTTTATTTTTTGAGAAAAAAATATTTTAAGTTTATTCTAAATGTAAGGTATATATTTTTTTTATATGTGATTATAGGTATATTTTATATTACAAGAGAATCATTTTAGGTGGGTTCATCGTATCCATCCCTGGGATCATCTTTGGACTTGAACGGTTCGACATATTGATCCACCACTTATCAAGTGGCTTCTTATGATTCCAGTTGAACTTGTAACACCCGGTATTTTTAATTACATAAATCCGCCTGCATAATTAGGATATTTAATTATTTAAATTTATGATTTATGGGTTAAATAATTAGGTGAATTATTTATGCATGATTTAATTTATTTTTAAGCATTTAACTCATAATTAGTGATTTTTATGATTTTTAGTATTTTTATTATTTAATCGCGTAGACGGGACCGAGGACGAACGAGATGACAACTTTCCACCCAAATTATTTTATGAGCCTTTTTGGAGCCTTAAAATAATATTTTGAGTTTTATTATCTCAAAAATTTTAAGTATTTAATTTTATTTAATTTTAGGAGTCATTTTTATCCAAAACTAGTCAAAATATTGACTTTTTAGTATTTTTAAAATTCCCCTAAATTATTATTTCGAGTTTATTTTATATTATCAGATTTCTAAAGGTTTATTTAAGAGTTAACTTGTATTTTAATTATCTTAAAAACCTTTTTATTTTATTATTTAACCTATATCTTAATTAATACAAAAATTTACCCTAATCCACCCTAAAAACCAAACTAGCCGATTGTTTCTTCCCCATCAGCCGTCACCTTCATCCCACCTTCTTCTCCAATCGGTCTTCAGCTCTTTAGCACCTTAGGAGGTCGATTTTCAAGGTTCCAAGCAAGCTATCGTCGCCCCGTCGTCCCGGAGTCCTTCCTACGCGTATTCAATCATTATCTACGGTGTTAAGGCATGTTTCTTTCTACTTTTCAAATCTATATCAGTGCATGTATGAGTGTGAGTGGGTAACATCAGAATATAAACTTTTTGACAGCAAGTTTTCGATTTCTTCCTCTCATGCTTTCGTTTTTGGACAAGTATAGTTCATGCTCACGTTTCTTTCCTCCATGGCATGAAAGGGGCTGTTGGCTAGGTCCTACGGGGTCCCTAGGAGGTCTAGGTGAGTCGGCCATGGTTGGGTTGAGGGCTAGAAACCAAGGCCGAAAGGTTTTTCCGAGAAGGGTGCAGGAGTTGCGCAGGCTAGGGCTTGACGGGAAGGGCCTTCGGGCTCCTAGTCTAGGCCGCATGGGGTTCGAACCAGGGGGTGGTTCGAACCGGCAGGACCCTGGGGAGGTCCTGCCGGCGGGGCTCCGGCCACGGCGGCCGGAGCTGGGCTGCAGCAGGCCGGGAAGGCCTGCTGCACACGCGAGTCGGCGGCCGAGAGTGGGTAGGGTGACTAAGGGTTCGGGTCTAGGGTTTCCTGATGGGTCCGGGTCGGGTCTTGGGTCCGGGTCGGGTCTAAAATAATATGGGTTAAGTTAAGTGGGTCCGGGTCCGGGTTATTTAAATTGGGCTCGAGTATTTTATTTTTAAAGTATTTTACAATTTATGTGTTTTTGAGTCAAATAAATTGAAATAAAATTATTTGGACTCCCAAATAATTTTATTTGGACTTTTAAAATTTTTAATTAAGTTAGTCCATTTATTTTATGGGATTTTGGGCCCATAAAAGTTAATGGGCCAGTCTTTGGGTTTTTGGGCCCAATGGGCCAGTTTAAGTGTTATTGGGCTTAGTGTAATTTTAATGGGCTTTATTAATTTAATTGGGCTTAGAATAATTATTTGGGCTTAAAGTTTGAAATAATGGGCTTAAGTATGTTAATGGGCCAGTTTTAAGTTAATGGGCTTGAGTGTTAGGGCCAGCAGTCCAGGACCATCCATGAGAAAATTTGCATGTGTCCTGATTATATATTTAATTATTTTTATGCATTTGAGTTATTTTAATATTTATATGTTAATAAGAAATTAAATTAAATATATATGATGGACACACATTTTATTCAAGTACATGCATTCATGAAATAATATTTTATGCATGATTTAATGTTTAAGTTGAGCAATAAAAATATTTTATGTTGGAAGTTGAAGTAGTGTGACAATTTAAGGGGGATTCGTCCCCATATGATTGAAGGGCAGTTTACTGCCAATTTAAGAGGTGATTCGTCACCGGCCACGTACGTAGGTTTCCACGCTGATCAGTATTTAATGTATGATTTAAGGTTACACTACGGATACAACCATGCTATGTTAGAAAATAAATTGCTCAATATTGTTATGTATTATGTTATGTATTATGTTTATTTAAGTAAGTTATGTTATGTAATTTTTAAGCATGCTCATTCATGTATATGTATGTATTAGTATTAAGTTGGTTTAAATTATTTTAAACCCTTGTTATGTTAGCATGTTGGGCCTCTAGGCTCACTACACTGGTATGGTGCAGGTGAGTACGCTGAGGATGACATTGTACCCACCGGAGGCGAGGACGTATGAGCATGCATGCAGTGGCCCCGTGACCGTGAAATATTCTGAGTCGCTATGCATGTGATTGTTCTTGTCAGCATGATACACTTTTATTATTTTCAGTGATTGAGGGTCTAGAATATTTATTTAATTTTTTTAGTGCATGCAAACTTTTATTTACTTATGCAGTATATTTTTAATTAATGTTTGACTCAGATATTTATTATATTTTTAAGAATGCATTTTTATTTAAGTATTTAATTGTTTATTCATTTTAAATATTTTTATTCTGTGCATATATGTATGGGCATATATGTACATATTTTATTTAGTAAGTAAATAAAAAAAAAAAAAAATATTTCCGCATATTTATTTATTATAGAGTTAGGGTCGTTTCAGTTGGTATCAGAGCACGGTCCTCGGAGGGGTCCTCACTGCTATGCGAGCTCAGAAATCCACGCTACCGGTCTGTAAGTTTTAAATGTTTATAGCATGATTTAATTTCTAGAATTTAAGTTAGCATTAATTTTAAAACACTTAGTTATGCATGGCGATTTACGTAAATAAATATGTGGTGGTGCAGAATGCCTCCCAGACAGGTGAATCGACGTGGGAGACCTCCACATCCACCTCCACCTCCACCGCCACCTCAGCAGCACCCCATGACAGCACTGGAGCAGGCCAGTGCCACGATGATGGCGGGTATTACTGCCTTGCTGGAGCAGCAGGCAGCCCGTCCCAGACTGTCCCACGAGGAGGACGTCGCCGAGAGGTTCCAGAAGAAGGGGCCTAAGGAGTTTCTGGGGACCACCGATCCGTTGGTGGCTGAGGGATGGATTCGATCTTTGGAGTCCATCTTTGACTATATGGGGATCACAGACGCCGACAGGGTGAGCTGTGCTACATACATGATGCGAGGCGATGCAGCCTCATGGTGGGAGGGTGCAGTACGAGGAGTCCATCTACCTACTCTGACATGGGCTGAGTTCAGGCGTATCTTCTACGCCAAATATTTCACTGAGGATGTGCGCAGTCGCATGATCCGAGAGTTCATGAGTCTCCGTCAGGGGGACAGATCTGTGGTGGAGTACATAAGCCAGTTTGAGAGGGGCTGTCGTTTTGTGCCCATGATTGCTGATAGTCCGCAGGAGAAGCTGCGACAGTTTGTTGAGGGCCTGAAGGCTGAGATCAGGCATGACGTGCGCATGGCAGACGTGTTTACATATGAGTCTGCAGTCAGCAGGGCTTTGCGTTCTGAGGAGGGTCGGAGAGCGATCCAGAGAGAGCAGCAGGGTAAGAGGCAGTTTGTGCAGACAGGGTATCAGCGACCATCTTCGCAGCCACCTGCGAAGAAGCAGTATACAGGGCCGGCTAAGGGCCCGAATCAGCAGCAGAGGCCACAGCAGCAGAGGCCGCAGCAGCAGCAGAGGGGCGGGGCCCCTAATGCCATAGCTCATCCCACTTGCCCGAAGTGCCAGAAGATGCATTCGGGACCTTGCCTATTGGGAGCAGGAGTTTGCTTCCACTGCAGAGAGCCGGGGCATCAGATTGCTAACTGCCCCAGGAAGAAGAACACCGCTGGTAGGGTGTTCGTGATGCAGGCTGAGGAGGTCGATCCTGACACCTCCTTGATCACCGGTACATCCTATCCCTAGTATTTTAATAATTCTCCTTTGGTTAAAGATTTAGTATTTAATTTGAAGTTCTTGTTATTTGGGTCATTTAACTGCATGTTAGAATAGGAAGCATGTTTTACTTGTGATTAGAATTAAGAACTTGTAGTGACTCGTTTGGGAAAAATTAGAAGTGGTATGAATCTGTTGGGAATTTTCTGCGTGCAGGGAGAATTCTAGTTGGAGGCAACTCCACGTTTGCGTTGCTAGATTCAGGGGCTACGCATTCGTTTATCTCCCTGGAGTTTATCCGGCGGGTAGGCATCACACCTGAGAGTAGTGACAGTGGGTATGATGTTACTATGCCGTCAGGGCAGGTTATGTCTACCTCGAAAGTTATTCGAGGACTGGAGTTAGAGCTGCAGGGACACTCCATTCGAGCAGATGTAGTAGTCTTGCCTTTGAGTGGTTTTGATCTTATTTTGGGTATGGACTGGTTGACAGTCAATGGAGCTTCGATTGATTTTCGTCGGAGATCAGTGTCAGTGAGACCTACAGGGGGCGACCCGTTCACTTTTCATGCATCTCAGAGCAGTGATATTCCTCAGGTGATATCCTATATTCAGGCGAGGAAGTTGTTGGGACGGGGTTGCCAGGGGTTTCTAGCGAGTATTGTCACGACTTCAGAACCATCTAGCAGATCATTATCAGAGTTAGAGGTGGTTCGTGACTTTCCGGATGTCTTTCCGGAGGATGTTGCCGGAATTCCACCAGTGAGAGAGGTGGAGTTCAGTATTGACTTAGTGTCAGACACCGTGCCTATCTCTAAGGCACCGTACAGGCTTGCTCCTACCGAGATGAAAGAGTTGAAGGAGCAGATTCAGGAGTTGTTAGAGAAAGGCTTTGTTCGACCTAGCTTTTCTCCTTGGGGAGCTCCGGTGTTGTTTGTGAAGAAGAAGGATGGCAGTATGAGACTGTGCATCGATTACCGAGAGCTTAACAGAGTCACAGTGAAGAACAAGTATCCACTGCCAAGGATAGAGGACTTGTTTGACCAGTTGCAGGGAGCTTCAGTGTTCTCCAAGATCGATCTGCGATCTGGTTACCATCAGTTGCGTGTTAGGGATGCAGATGTGTCCAAGACTGCTTTCCGGACACGATATGGGCATTACGAGTTCTTAGTGATGCCATTTGGGTTGACCAATGCTCCAGCGGTTTTCATGGATCTCATGAACCGAGTCTTTCAGCCATATCTGGATCAGTTCATCATAGTCTTTATTGATGATATTTTGATCTATTCTAGGAGCATCGAGGAGCATAGACAGCACCTTCAGACCGCATTGCAGACTTTGAGGGAGCATCGGTTGTATGCCAAGTTCAGCAAGTGCGAGTTTTGGCTTGAGCAGGTGGCATTTCTTGGCCACATTATTTCGAGAGATGGAATTGCAGTTGATCAGTCTAAGGTTGAGGCAGTGCAGAATTGGGGCATTCCGAAGAATGCTTCAGAGATTCGCAGTTTCTTGGGTTTAGCAGGATACTATAGGAAGTTCATCAAGGGTTTTTCCTCTATTGCAGTACCCTTGACTTCCTTGACCAAGAAGAACGCGAAGTATAGTTGGAGTCCAGATTGTCAGAGGAGCTTTGATCAGCTGAAGGATGCACTTACTTCAGCACCGGTGTTAGCTATGACAGTGCCACATGAGGAGTTAGTGGTGTACACCGACGCGTCCAAGCTTGGGTTGGGCGCAGTACTTATGCAGAGTGGCAGAGTTATCGCATATGCGTCGCGACAGTTGAAGATTCATGAGCAGAACTATCCGACGCATGATTTGGAGCTTGCAGCAGTGGTATTTGCGTTGAAAATCTGGAGGCACTATCTTTACGGCGAGAAGTGCAAGATTTTCACCGATCACAAGAGCCTCAAGTACTTCTTCACCCAGAAGGAGTTGAACATGAGGCAGCGCAGATGGCTTGAGCTTGTTAAGGACTATGACTGTGACATTAGCTACCATCCGGGTAAGGCTAATGTAGTAGCAGATGCTTTGAGTCGGAAGTCGTCAGTGGTATCATGTTTGACTGTACAGTTACCACTACAGACCGAGATTCAGAGATTTGGTTTGGAGTGCTATCCGAGCGGCCATGCACCGAGCTTGTCAGTGTTGACGGTGCAGCCAGTTTTGAGAGATCGGATTAGAGAGGGACAGTCCACTGATGAGGAGCTACAGCGATGGAGACAGAGAGATGAGGCCAGAGGTAGTCTCTTGTATACAGTGGAGGATGACATCGTTCAGTACCGTGGGAGGATGTGGGTACCGAACGTTGATCAGTTGAGAGCCGAGATTCTAGCAGAGGCTCATGCATCTCCGTACTCCATTCACCCCGGAAGTACGAAGATGTACCGAGACTTACAGTTATCGTATTGGTGGCCCGGGATGAAGAGTGACATCGGGAGAGTGGTGTCAGAGTGCTTGACTTGTCAGCAAGTCAAAGCAGAGCATCAGCGTCCAGCAGGACTTCTTAGACCTCTCCCCATTCCGGAATGGAAGTGGGAGAACATTAGATGGACTTTGTGGTTGGCTTACCGAGGAGTGCCAGAGGGTGTACAGCGATTTGGGTGATTGTGGATAGACTCACCAAGTCAGCTCATTTCTTGCCGGTGAGGACTAACTATACTTTGACACAGTATGCAGAGCTTTACATTAGAGAGATTGTTAGACTGCATGGCATACCAGTGTCTATTGTGTCAGACAGAGATCCGAGATTCACATCTGCGTTTTGGAAGAGTCTGCACACGGCTATGGGGACTAGGCTTCTGTTCAGTACAGCATTTCATCCCCAGACAGATGGTCAGTCTGAGAGAGTGATCCAGGTTCTCGAGGATCTTCTGAGAGCTTGTGTCATTGATTTTCGGGGCTCTTGGGAGACTAGACTGCCATTGGTGGAGTTTACCTATAACAACAGCTTTCAGTCGTTTATAGGTATGGCTCCATATGCAGCACTTTATGGGAGGAGATGCAGATCTCCGATGCATTGGGATGAGGTTGGTGAGCGGATTTTGTTGGGTCCGGAGATTGTGCAGCAGACAGCTGACATCGTGACGCAGATTCGAGACAGGATGAGGACTGCGCAGAGTCGGCAGAAGAGTTATGCGGATGCCAGACGACGCGATTTGGAGTTCGCGGTAGGTGATCACGTATTCTTGAAGGTGTCACCTATGAAGGGAGTAGCGCGTTTTGGACGGAGAGGCAAGCTTAATCCGAGATATATAGGGCCATTCGAGATCTTGGAGCGAGTTGGCACGTTGGCCTATCGTTTAGCTCTACCTCCAGGGCTAGCGGCAGTGCACAACGTTTTCCATGTATCCATGCTTCGGAGATATGTCTCCAATCCGTCGCATGTGTTGGATTTTGAGCCCTTACAGTTGCCACCAGATCTTGTTTACGAGGAGAGACCAGTGCGGATTTTGGCTAGAGAGGAGCGGAGGCTTAGGACGCGGGTCATACCGATGGTCAGAGTCCAGTGGCTGAATCACTCGGAGGAGGAAGCTACTTGGGAGACCGAGGAGGATATGAGGACTCGCTACCCGGAGTTGTTCGGGTAAGTACTTTAATTTCGAGGACGAAATTCAATTTAAGGGGGGGAGAATTGTAACACCCGGTATTTTTAATTACATAAATCCGCCTGCATAATTAGGATATTTAATTATTTAAATTTATGATTTATGGGTTAAATAATTAGGTGAATTATTTATGCATGATTTAATTTATTTTTAAGCATTTAACTCATAATTAGTGATTTTTATGATTTTTAGTATTTTTATTATTTAATCGCGTAGACGGGACCGAGGACGAACGAGATGACAACTTTCCACCCAAATTATTTTATGAGCCTTTTTGGAGCCTTAAAATAATATTTTGAGTTTTATTATCTCAAAAATTTTAAGTATTTAATTTTATTTAATTTTAGGAGTCATTTTTATCCAAAATTAGTCAAAATATTGACTTTTTAGTATTTTTAAAATTCCCCTAAATTATTATTTCGAGTTTATTTTATATTATCAGATTTCTAAAGGTTTATTTAAGAGTTAACTTGTATTTTAATTATCTTAAAAACCTTTTTATTTTATTATTTAACCTATATCTTAATTAATACAAAAATTTACCCTAATCCACCCTAAAAACCAAACTAGCCGATTGTTTCTTCCCCATCAGCCGTCACCTTCATCCCACCTTCTTCTCCAATCGGTCTTCAGCTCTTTAGCACCTTAGGAGGTCGATTTTCAAGGTTCCAAGCAAGCTATCGTCGCCCCGTCGTCCCGGAGTCCTTCCTACGCGTATTCAATCATTATCTACGGTGTTAAGGCATGTTTCTTTCTACTTTTCAAATCTATATCAGTGCATGTATGAGTGTGAGTGGGTAACATCAGAATATAAACTTTTTGACAGCAAGTTTTCGATTTCTTCCTCTCATGCTTTCGTTTTTGGACAAGTATAGTTCATGCTCACGTTTCTTTCCTCCATGGCATGAAAGGGGCTGTTGGCTAGGTCCTACGGGTCCCTAGGAGGTCTAGGTGAGTCGGCCATGGTTGGGTTGAGGGCTAGAAACCAAGGCCGAAAGGTTTTTCCGAGAAGGGTGCAGGAGTTGCGCAGGCTAGGGCTTGACGGGAAGGGCCTTCGGGCTCCTAGTCTAGGCCGCATGGGGTTCGAACCAGGGGGTGGTTCGAACCGGCAGGACCCTGGGGAGGTCCTGCCGGCGGGGCTCCGGCCACGGCGGCCGGAGCTGGGCTGCAGCAGGCCGGGAAGGCCTGCTGCACACGCGAGTCGGCGGCCGAGAGTGGGTAGGGTGACTAAGGGTTCGGGTCTAGGGTTTCCTGATGGGTCCGGGTCGGGTCTTGGGTCCGGGTCGGGTCTAAAATAATATGGGTTAAGTTAAGTGGGTCCGGGTCCGGGTTATTTAAATTGGGCTCGAGTATTTTATTTTTAAAGTATTTTACAATTTATGTGTTTTTGAGTCAAATAAATTGAAATAAAAATTATTTGGACTCCCAAATAATTTTATTTGGACTTTTAAAATTTTTAATTAAGTTAGTCCATTTATTTTATGGGATTTTGGGCCCATAAAAGTTAATGGGCCAGTCTTTGGGTTTTTGGGCCCAATGGGCCAGTTTAAGTGTTATTGGGCTTAGTGTAATTTTAATGGGCTTTATTAATTTAATTGGGCTTAGAATAATTATTTGGGCTTAAAGTTTGAAATAATGGGCTTAAGTATGTTAATGGGCCAGTTTTAAGTTAATGGGCTTGAGTGTTAGGGCCAGCAGTCCAGGACCATCCATGAGAAAATTTGCATGTGTCCTGATTATATATTTAATTATTTTTATGCATTTGAGTTATTTTAATATTTATATGTTAATAAGAAATTAAATTAAATATATATGATGGACACACATTTTATTCAAGTACATGCATTCATGAAATAATATTTTATGCATGATTTAATGTTTAAGTTGAGCAATAAAAATATTTTATGTTGGAAGTTGAAGTAGTGTGACAATTTAAGGGGGATTCGTCCCCATATGATTGAAGGGCAGTTTACTGCCAATTTAAGAGGTGATTCGTCACCGGCCACGTACGTAGGTTTCCACGCTGATCAGTATTTAATGTATGATTTAAGGTTACACTACGGATACAACCATGCTATGTTAGAAAATAAATTGCTCAATATTGTTATGTATTATGTTATGTATTATGTTTATTTAAGTAAGTTATGTTATGTAATTTTTAAGCATGCTCATTCATGTATATGTATGTATTAGTATTAAGTTGGTTTAAATTATTTTAAACCCTTGTTATGTTAGCATGTTGGGCCTCTAGGCTCACTACACTGGTATGATGCAGGTGAGTACGCTGAGGATGACATTGTACCCACCGGAGGCGAGGACGTATGAGCATGCATGCAGTGGCCCCGTGACCGTGAAATATTCTGAGTCGCTATGCATGTGATTGTTCTTGTCAGCATGATACACTTTTATTATTTTCAGTGATTGAGGGTCTAGAATATTTATTTAATTTTTTTAGTGCATGCAAACTTTTATTTACTTATGCAGTATATTTTTAATTAATGTTTGACTCAGATATTTATTATATTTTTAAGAATGCATTTTTATTTAAGTATTTAATTGTTTATTCATTTTAAATATTTTTTATTCTGTGCATATATGTATGGGCATATATGTACATATTTTATTTAGTAAGTAAATAAAAAAAAAAAAAAATATTTCCGCATATTTATTTATTATAGAGTTAGGGTCGTTTCAGAACTCGTGTGTGACTCGGGTTCGGTCAGTAGGTTGCCTCTAGGATAGCCTCATCATTTTCTTATCTCTTAAGACTTTGGGGGTATATCAAGTGTAACTATTTTTTTGAACCTTGGAAACCTCGCGTATCATGAAATTCAGTGGTACTGTCAAACCATTCATTGTTATGTGAGTGTTTATATCTTTTGTTCTGGACAAAATACGTGATTTATGCGCGAGAGTTTGGATCATTTGTTATTCACGTATCTTGCAGTCAACAAAAAAACGTGGGACGGATTTCGATTGTGACTCGTATGCGCTGCGATGACTTCCATTTGAGGTGTCTAGTTGGTGGAGTATGTGAGTACTTGGCCAGATGTCAAGATTTTGATTCTCATTCCAACAATTTCTTGGAATAAAATGTCGCACAAGTCTTGCCTAGTGCGGTTTACCTGACTAGAGTGATTTGCATACTATTGAATTTGTCTGAGGTTTATCCAGTGCTCACCAAAAAATAGCGACTACGGATTTTTATGTCATAAAAATAACAATAAGCTTACTATTATAATCATAACGATACCAAGTCTGAATCATGGGGCGAAAAATAAATTTTCATGATATAACACACCTAGCGTAATATATCTCGAATTACGAAAGCTCGGGTTCTAGCTTTTTTTTCATAGTGCATCATGTTCGAATCATCCTGTTTTGAGATTACTTGTGGATCTAGAATTCTAGACGAGCTTTTCTATAAAATCCAATTGCATGTCTTTTGATGGATAAACATTAATTCTATCCCTATGATTTAGCCATGAGAGATATAGTTGCACAGCTAATTTGATACTTCCTGACTATATTATTGTCTGAAAATGCCTAGCATTTTTTTAAAAAATAAATATATATTTTTGAATTATCGATAAAATTTTAAACAAAAATGGGGAGATAATTTAGCAAACATTTACTATTTATTTTATCTATTAAAACGATTAAGATAGTTATTCTAAGTATTTATACCAATGTATTATTAAAAAGTGTAGATATATTGTGAAAAAATATACTAAATCGAACCGAGACTTGAATATATTTTAAACAAAAAAATGGAACCAGTCAGTTCATTTGATAACTACAATTTTCCCTTTATAAACTTTGATATGTCGACAATTTTCATCGAAATATTTGTTTACGATCGGATAAAAAAAAAAAAACCAGTGCTGTATCTCCATATTAATTTTTTTTGTTTTGACATTAAACTCGACATTAGTTCGTATTTAAATTTCTAGAGGAATAATGCATTGTATTAGCATTATTATATGTAGATGTAGTCATGTGATACGTTTATTACAATTTTTTTTTTATAAAAAAAAATCATGAATTTGAAACTATTAGAGCTCTGTTTACTGTACACGTATTTTAATTTTATAAATGTTTTTTTTATTGTTTTATAAGTGAAAAAACTTAAAATATGTGTTTGAACAAGATTTTTGAAAAACAAAAATCAGTATTTTTGAAAAAAAGTGTTCTCAAAATATAATTTTTAAAAAACAATTGAAATGTTTTTTTTAATTATTTTTTTAGGAAAAACAAACTTGAGTCAATTGAAATTGAAAGGTTTTTATAGACGGATGTCAAACGCCTTATTATTTATTTTAACTATAAAATAAATTTTTAAATAGTTATACAAACACATTAATTATCAATTATAAAACGCTTTTATAGAATATTTGTCGGGACGAATATTTATTTTCAATACAATTTTTAAAATCTTCTGTAAAAAACATTTTATAAAAAATATTTTATAAGTAGTTATAACGGAACGCTATTGTTAATTGGGGATGATGTAACCATCTTAAGATATCAAGATGTAATTTAAAATTTAGATCATAAATTTGTATTGTTTTTTTTTTTAAAAAAAAAATACAAGTAAAATCTATATATTATATTCCCAAATCCCAGCAGGGATGAAATCAATGCAAGCTGTATTTGGGCCAACTTAGAAAAATCTGTATTTGGGCCTTAGGTGTAAGGTCATGTCTTGGGCCTAAGCCCGATTTTGGGCGAATCAAGTTTTTGCATGGGTGCCTTCAAAACGTGATCAGATTATAATTCTAATAATCAAGTACCAAACATATAAACATATATGTATATTTCTTACAAAAATTTACAAGTTAAGATTCCCCTATTAATTACAATTTCCCCTTATTATAATTTTAATTATCAAATATATAATATATTTTTGTCCAATATATATATATATATATATATATATATATATATATAATATTTATACAGATGTACATATGTATAAATTGGTGAAGCTTAAACAATGAGTAAAAGTCTCTTACTTATGTTTGGCTAGGTTGATAGGATTAACCTATTGAAAGTTTATTTATTGGTTATTTATTTCACACCAATCAAATAATAAATTTTTTTATCGCATCAATCAAATAACCGTGCATAAGTAGAATGACAAAATTAGATAGCTTCATATGTTTATTTACATTTATTAATTTTTTTTTGAAAGATAAACTCGTAACTTTATTAATAAAATTATAATTTATCATCTTATTTCAAATTCATCAATCAGACAAACATATTATTCATCTAATACCATTCCACTTCATACTCAAATATTTTAATAATCAAAATATTATTTATTCACAAATTATCAAAGTGGGTCGGGTCCCGCTAGTTTGACCCGCCCTATCCCGTTAAATAGACGGATTGAGTTGAAAATTTTTCAACTCACTCAAAATTGCGGCCGACGTTTCACCCCATCAAGCGATGGGTTGTGGTAGGTTACAGGTCAAATAACCGAATATAACTAAAAAAATTTGAGGTTTGTCCCGCAATGCCAACTGACTAGTATTGATAGAATGTGGATTGACCCGTCTCGTCAACTCATTTTAACAACTCTATTAGAGATATTCATTTATCTAGCAAGGGTTTTTAAAACTCAAGGAAATAAGTAAGTTTTTTTTCCACATAATTCAACCATGAAAAAATATTCGTGTAATAAATCTTTAAAATATGATTACGTAAATGCATGCACACATACTTTCCATACAATTTCTATAATATGTAAAAAATACATGGAATAATATTAGAAACTACGGGCGGTTCTCCTCACTTTTGTAAGATGGTTTTACGATGTTATAATATTTTTGATAGAGCAATCTGATCTTAGAGTAAAAAATAATATTTTTGACATAAAAATTAATATGTTTGAATATATATGTATCAAATCAAGTATGAAATATATCTCAAAAAATTAATTTGTGAGATAATTTCACACAAATTTTTGTGTTGAAGCTAAGTGATCGCGGAATGGGGATGTCAATGTCAATTGCAACAATGTGAGCATGGTTTTTCTTATTATATTTTCCCCCAACAATGTGGATACATATGGTTGTGAACTCGTTGGTCTCGTGAAAAATTTATGTTGGAATGGCAACTTGCCACCCACATTTGATTTTATATTTCTATACGGTTCACAAATTCTGTTTTCTCATATATCGTGATTCGATTATCGATATACTTATCAGAATTTTTATAAGAATAACGTGTTACGTTAAATTTTTAACAGATCATGAATCTAGATTAATTTTGATTATATTTACAATAAAAAATAATATTTTTTTATGAGTGATATAAATCAGAGATATACTTCTAACAAAATTGATATGTGAAACCTAGGGATGACAATGGGTCGGGTCCGCATCGAACCCGACCCGACGGGGCGGGTCCATATGCGGGTCCGAGGCAGGTCACGGGTTTGGCCGGATCCGCCCTGCCAAAAATATATATTAATATATAAATATCAAATATATATGTATATATATATATATTAACAATATATAATTATATTTTTATATTAAATAATCAATATTTTATTCATAATTTGAGTTTATAATATTTTTGGGTTGAAATAATTTTAATATACCATTATATTTTTAATATAAAAATATATTATTATAAAATTTCTTTAGTTTTTAATTATTAATTAAATAAAAAATAATACATTTTAACTTGTGATAATATTTTTTGTACTAAATATTCTTAATATAAATTTGAAAAATAAATTTAATGATTTTTTAATTAATTTGTTAACTTATTTAAATTTTTTATTTAATAAAATTTAAATTATATTAAATTTGGCGGGTCCAACGGGTCTAACCCGGATTGAACCTACCGGGTTCACGGGGCGGGACGGGTCCAAAGGAGACGGGGCGGGTCTCGGGTTTGCCCAAACCCGCCCCGAACCCGACCCGCTGCCATTTCTAGTGAAACCATCTCACATTCATTTTTGTGCTTTTAATAATTCTGAGCATAAATTATAAACTATAAAGTTAAAACAATCTCTTTATAAAGATAAATAATTTAGCGAGATAAATTATATAGTATATTTTGGTATGATTTTAAAATAATAGATTAATTTTGTGCATATTTTTGTGATAATGACCATATTACCCCACCACCAAATTTTTTTTTTTGTTTTTCTCTCTTTTAATTTTAAAGTTAAATTACAAATTTTTGTGAAGGCAATTAAATTACAATTTGATATTATCAAATTTAAAATTTAAACCATTTTCACAAATATGTTGTAGTCGAGATTCTAAAAAGCGTTGAAGTATGTCGAAGCGTGGGAGCTAAGCTTCAAGCCTTTTAAGCTTAAGCATGATTACTACTAGCTTAAGCGTAAAAAAATATTTTTAATTTAAATATAATTTTAGTCATCTCAAACAAATTAACGGAGTAAATAATGAATAAATATAATAAGTTCAAGTGTACTGCATTAATTTTTTGTGAGATTCTAATTCAATTTATTTCATCATTCATTTTATATCTCGTGTCATCAAACATAAACTAAATTAATTGATCTAATTTAAAACATTAGCTGTAAAATCCTTCAATATGTACTGCATTCACATTATCGCTACACTTAACCATACAATATTGTACATTTATAACATTGCGCCTAACAATCACTCACTAATAAAATCGCTAATTTATGATCTATTTTCGTCTTAATATTAATCAATTTTGGTTTTTAGAAAAATCACATTTGAGAGTATTTAACGACACTCCAAACTTAAACGATGCTTAATCAAACTTTTTAAAACACTGATTTTAGTGCGTATTTTACCTTCTTTTAAAACGAAAACAATGCAATAGTTTTTTCCATCCTGAAAAGCCTAGCTATTTCTTGTTCATTATTTCCATATTTTCTTTATCTTCCTTGCTAGGCCTTTGTAGGCAAACGATTCGTATTAATTGCAGGAACAGTGCAGGCCTGATTGGGGGCTTGTGAAATTGTCCAATGAATTAAACACTCAACCTTCAAATTTTTCCGTAAACATGATATAAACTTTTTGGCCGCGCGAATACCATAATATGTAAACAACGTTAAACGAGAATCACGCAAATCGTAATTCGTACCAGACAAACCATACTTGACATGATCTGTAGAAAAATGTTAATAAAAAAATTGAAATCGAGATCATTTTAACATTGGTCGAACATTCACATTAAAAAAATTGGAATTGTGGCAAAATAACGTTAGTTTTTATATTAAAACTTCATAATTTATTAATAATAAATAAATTGCCCGATCTTCATGATCATTGGTGATATCACATTAAGATATCCCGGGTAAATAGGACCCGGGATGACGATACCCCGGATGAATAGAACCCGGAAAGATGGTATTAGCTTCTCGAGACAGCGGAGCAGGTCCTAGCCCGACTATCTTTAGGAAATATGGTGATATCATATTACGATACCTTGGGTGGATAGGACCCGGGAGGATGGTGTAACCGCAGCATATTAAGGAACCCGGGACTGGGTGGCAGTAACCTAGGATCTACGAGGAAGGGTTAACCTGGGAAGCCTTAGCACCCAGACCGATACAGGAGATCGAAAGGAACCCGGGTAAGGGGTCTGGGAGCTAGAACCTCCGGAGTAAGGCTTCGGAAGTTAGGAAAGGAAAGGAAAACCAGTGGGGCCTCGACTTTTCTATTTTTGGGGCCAAAAAATGGCCACGTTTATTTAAAGTGTGTCAGGTTCAAATCATAAATCCAATCATTACTAAACACGATCCAAAGGAGTGGGCTCTGTCCGAAAATTGTGGGGGTCTAAATCACACGTGATAAACCATCTTATCACCCTAAAAGTTGTCAGTAAGGTCATACCCAATAATCATTGAGGACCCGGGTGGACGAGTATAAAAGCCCATCCTGAGGGGCAAGGTAGGGCTATAGACTCACTCTCTAAAAAATATTCGTATAACTTCGTCTTCAAACGGATAAAATATTCATATATTTTGTATTTTCACCTACCTTTTCCGCTCGGAAATTTACCATCTCCAAATAGTCATTTTGTGATAATCGCATCAATCATGATAAAAAATTTTGGGATCGATGCTTGAATCAAAATCGATTGCTTGTTCCTTCACACCGCGGTCTGCCTCTGCCACAACTTTCCGCAGAAGGCAAAAAATAATACCGTGTAACACAAGGTGTTTTCTGATCCGTGATTTGATGTCATATATATATATATTTTTTTATTTTTATTTTTATTTTAATTAATATTTTTTTGCGTAAAAAGTCGTGTCCTAGCTAGGCATCAATCACCACCCGTACAAACCAAATACTTATGAATTTTTGGTGTAATAATCATTAATAATATAGCATGTTGAGTTGTAGTTGACCAAAGTCGTATTATATAATTGGGAGGGAAGCAGAGCCACATGCATGCATACATGATACATTTTTAATTATTTATTTATTAGAACATTTTTTGTTTGATAAAAAAATTATTTATTAGACTTGAAAATACAAAATTTTGGGTCGGATCTAGCTACCTAATCGTATACCTAAAAAAAGGATTTTGAACTATCGAAATTTTCCAATGGGTAATGCGTTATTGACTACGTACGGTGGCTTCTTCCAAAATCTGACTTGTTATAATGGAAAAATAATCATATCATGAGATCCATTATTGTGTGGATTAAAAATTCTTCAATCCTCTTTTATTCGTCTTTTATTTGTTCCCAGACTAATTATTAAGACATTATAATTGTGTATTAATCAAGTGTGACTTAATTATAAGTATTGTATAGTGGATGTATTTTACGATTTGTTAAAATATTGTAAAATTATTTGAACTTTTTCTTAGAAGATAAATTATTCAACTTTTAATTAAAGGAAAACAGAATTTACTGAGATTTTCGTGACATAAATATTCCTCAAATAGAGAGGTGAGATGTTGGTCCAAATACATGTTAAGACAAATTAAACTTAACTTTCATCATAATTAATAAAATAAAATATTTACTACATATTGAGCACACATGATACATCACTATATTTTTCAATATATTATATATTTTAAAAAATATTTCTGATTAGCAATTTTTTAAATTATTTTTGTTGAATTGATATGCATGCATGAATCATGATGCAATAATTTGGTAAGGTAGTGGAGAGATTGCTTGGGAAAATTTCAAATCAAATATAGGTAGTAGTTCTCTTGTGGTTATTAATTTGGTAAACTTTCATCTTGTGAGATGATGGAAGTTGTAAGTTGTAACTTCCATTTGTATCTAATAAGAGTAAAACGGTCTTGTAGATTTATATACGTGAGGCGATTTGATCTAATCATATGTATAATGAAATTAATGTTTTTTTATATAAAAAATAATATTTTTTCATATATTTGATCAAATAAGAGATCCGTATCTCAAAGTTGACTCGTGATCGGTTTCATGTGAGTTTTTTGAAATGAAAATAGTAAAAAAATATTTAAAAACACCAAAAATGTTTTTTTTTCTTTTTAAGAAAATTGTCCTTGTTCTTTTGTTACATAGTTATACATAATTAGACGAACGTGATGTATATATGCTAATATTAAATTCAGAAAACGATAATAATAGTTGGATTGGATCAACTAATATTATCTAATGATTTAAAATATGTTATTTACTTTTTTTGACATAAATTTGTTATTTACTTAAAAAATAATAATATATACCTAATAATATTCAAATAAACTAATTTAAGTATGTTTTGGAGTAAAAAAGTCAAAATTTGACAAATGAAAATAATGAATGTTGCCAATCTAATAAGCTTTTTCCTCTTCTCAAATTGTTTGCCATGAAGGAAGGCATTAATCTTGCAAATCACTTTCAAAGTTTCAAAATTGGATTGTTGAATCATATGTTAGGACATCAGTCAATGCCATACATCATCTTTCTCCTTTTGTCCATGGATGATCCAATCGCTGCGGAAACCCGAATCCATTGCAATCTTTCGGCTGGTATCATTTTTAACTTGCAAATCAAGTTGCATCGGAAAATAATTTGTAATGTTTGGGGAACTTCGAAGTTTGATAATGTGTTAATGAGATCCTACACTATGGAAATTATCCAAATCATATATCCGATGATCAATATCTCTGCACATGAACATAATTAATGATATATTATTAATGTGACAAATTAATCATGAGACATTGAATTTATGAGTATTGTAAATTAGATTGAACACTATACCCCTCCATATTTCCGAATACTTTCTGCACATTTTCCTCGAAATGATCAAGAAGATGGCTAACAGAGACAAATAGCCGAGTGAAAAGGACAGCTCGTTGAAAACCCATCACAGTCTTTATTTGAGAGCTGATTCAAGACAAGTCAAATCATATCATAAGTCGTAAGTCCTACTTCACTAATAAAAGATATTAATTCCTCGCCTTTATTCAGTCCCTGCATGCCCTTCAATCCGGTTTTGTCTATGCTAAAACATGGGCAGTGTCCATGTACTGCATCCAACGACCTAAATTTTTTGGAATTTGATATGATCTCATTTGATATGATTTGAAATGAGATCATATCAAGTCCAAAAAAACATGGACCATTGGATCTCCATTTGAGCACTATTCGAATAGGGTAGCATAGACAAAACCCTTCAATCCATCTTCATCTTGGCTGGCAGCCTTGATTGGAGCCCCGAGATTGATCTTCCTATTGGCTTTATAAGATTATATAAAATGCATTCAATTCGTTTTCATCTAGGGATGTAAACGAGCCGAGCCGAGCCGAGCCGAACAGTATCAGGCTCGGGCTCGGCTCGTTTGGTATATGTGGAGGCACGGGCTCAGCTCGAGCTCCAGCCGAGCTTTTGTAATAAAGCTCGGCTCGGCTCGTTTATTGAATTTGTAAGCTCGGGCTCGGGCTCGGGCTCGGGCTCGGGCTCGGGCTCGGCTCATTTATCATATGAAACGAGTCTGGCTCGAGTTTGGCTCGTTAAACGAGCTCGTTTTCAAGCTCGTTGGTCGTTTAACTGGCTCGTTAAGTAAGCTCGTATTATGGCTCGAGTTTGGCTCGTTAAACGAGCTCGTTTTCAAGCTCGTTGGCTCGTTTAACTGGCTCTTTAAGCAAGCTCGTATTTTGGCTCGTTAAGTGGGATTGGGCTCGGGCTCGAGCTTGTTTTCGAGCTCGTGAAGCTTAAATACAAAATATAAATCTCTATATAAACTAAAATTAAATTTTTCTTAAAAAAATAAAAATGACAAACATAAATAAAACTATAAAATTAATTATCAAATGTATGTCATATGCAACAGTCCACTACAACGATACACAATATAACATCATTACATTGTACATAAAAAACCCAAATTAGAAAAACCATTAGAAAAGTGCAAACTGCATCTCCAATAAAAATTAAATACATCCTGCAACCAACATTCTTCGCAACATCATCTCTAATAAAAATTAAAAATCATCATGCAATATAAAAAATAAAGTTATATCACAGAGTAATATAAGCAAGCAGAAAATTGAATGCGACGACCATTTTTTAAAATACGTTTGTAATTTTAATTAGTTGTTATAAATATCGGTAATTTTAATTAGTTGTTATAATTATCGGTAATTTTAAATTACGACACGTTTATAATTTTGTATGTATCTAACGTATCGGTAATTATTATAATTATGAAAAACAATTTCTGAAAATAAGTTGTTGTTTTTGAAGAGTTATTTCATTCGCAAATGATGTATTAAGTCGTTGTCTGCAACTAAATTTTTGAAAATATTAAATTAAGTTTTGAAAATATTTTAACAAAAACTTCAGCCTACCACAAATTTATGGACACCTATATGATGACATAGTTTTAAAACATCATTCTACATAATAATTCTAATGATCACATATAAACATCATATTATTTAACAAGAGTGAATTCATAGTTTTAACTTTTAAGTTTTAATCATAATAAAATTTGGTTTTATAATTTGTTTGATAATTGATAAGCTTATTTTTATTACCTATACCAATGAAATGATATTATTATTCCACAAATTCTTTTAATTACATATATATAATGATTTAATTATACCAATGTGTGATATGATTTATATCATAATCTTTTCATCTCAATTATATATACCTAATTTTTTTCTTCACATAGATAATAATATCATTAAAAAAAATGTATAAAATGAATGAAAAAAATTGTTCTTGTATTTTCATGGCTATATACATGCATGTATTTTTGTAAACAAAATTACTAAATACAATATAAATTATAAACCTATATACCTTCCATTTGATTAGGGTTGTATTATTTTGTTAATATAACCCGAAGTATGTTATAAAATTATAATCTAAAATAAAAAAAAATATTATTTAATATTAAAATTTAAGATATTTTGTGTTCTACCTTAAACTTTTACTTGACAATCATAGACACCTAGTTGGTTAACAACTCATGTAATAATAACTGATTGAATGTACAAAGTGTTACATCAGTTGTTGTCCATGTAAGTGCTTAAAATTGTTGTCCGTACGATACCAAATTTATATATATATATATATATATATATATAATTATTACTAAAACGTAATTACCAATAAAAGAAATAAACATAATCAAATATATGTTTTTTGGTTCAAAATTTGATATAATATTGTCACTATTTTTTATTTTAACTAGTTTTTGTGTGCAAAAATATTCACAAACAATATAGATGCATAATAATGTATCTATTTTTTCTATAAAAATTTTAAATTTGATTAAATGTTATCATTATTTTTTAATTACACTTAACTTTTTTGTATCCATATATATGTGAAAATATCCATAAATTCTATCTGTAATGAAATTATGAATTTGGTTTCACAATTTAAAATTTGATCGAATATTATAACTAATTTTTTTTTTCAGTTAATTTTGTGTTTCCATATCGTGAACATTTATATAAATGAAATATATGCTAATATAAAAATTTTATTTTATATTTGATTAGATGTTATCACTTATCAGCAATTTTCTATTTATTACAATATATTAATTTTTGTTTTAAAATTGAAAATTTGATATGATGTTATCACAATTTTATAATTTCAAACAAATGTTTCGTGTGCATATATATGTAAAAACAATATTAATAATTTTTACAATAATATTTTAAAAACAAATAAATTTATTATATCATATCAATACTTTGATATAAATTTCAAATACAAATCAAAATTTTATTATTTAAAAAAAACAAATTTTTTCTAGGAATATTTAATTTAAATTTTAAAATATTATAGATTTAAATTTACTCAAAGAGCATATAAATAACTAAACCAGTCGAGTTCGAGAAACTATATAAATTAATATATTTTCACAAGCCAAAAAAATGAGTCGAGCCCGATCCAGAACCTGAGCTCAAGCTGACGAGCCACTAAACGATCCAATCCCAAGTCCAAACCCGAGCTCGCAAGCCACTAAACGAGCCGAGCTCGAGCCCGATCTGACGAGCCACTAAACGAGCCGAGCTAACAAGCCATTAAACGAGCCGAGCTAACGAGCCATTAAACGAGCTGAGCCCAAGCCCGAGCTAACGAGCCACCTAAACGAGCCGAGCTCGAGCTTCCGAGCCTATTAACGAACATGTTCGCGAGCTAATGAGCCGAACATCCTTAAGCTCGGGCTCGGCTCGTTAAAATTTTCGAGCTCAAAATTAAGCTCGGGCTCGGCTCAATAAGCTTAACGAACGAGCCCGAACGAGCTTTTACACGAGCCGAGCTCCGAATAGCTCGCGAACAGTTCGATTCATTTACATCCATATTTTCATCGAAGGATTATTTTCTAACAAGTTGCACATGCTCTTGCATTCGGTCGAAGTGTAATATTGAATTTCATAAGGAATTTGAATTTTTTTTATACCTAAAGTTGTACATTTTGACTTATTGTCATGTTAATGAAACTTTAGTTTGGCTTAAAAAATCTACGCAGAATATCAGACATAATCCAATATAAAAAAATGAATGTGGCCAATCATGTGTATTATTACCTTCGTATGAATAAACAATAGCCATGCATTTTATTAAAATATTAATGTTGTCAGTGAGTATCATTTAAATAGAAAAAAGTTTTGTTAACGAGAAGGCCAATCTTGCTATATTTATAATAAAAATTAAGATTTTTGATATAATTTTTTTTAATAAGTTATCATATTCCTCTCATAAAAGATGTTTTCATTTGAATTATCGTGTGTTTTTGTTAAATAAAAAATTAGAGTACTTTTTTTTTTTTAAACAATGGTGTTGGGAAAGATGCTTGCGGTGTCCTTTTTTTTTTTATCTTGTCAAAATTTCTACAGCCCAATAAATACACATCAACAAATTTTGCCTTACTCCATTCACATTCCCCTTTCCCACCTCCATTAAAGCAGCAGCTCCTTCACCGCCCGCACCATGAAAGCTTGAATCACTGAAAGCTTGCTTCCAATGGGTTGCTGTGTAAGCACAGGCGCTTCCGAAATTTCGAAATCTGAGAGCAAAAAGAAGCGTTGCAGCAAATCTCCACCTCCCACCCATCCGCTCCAAGAAGAAGAGGCGGTGAAAGAAGTACTATCGGAAACCCCCACCGTACCCAGACGCCCGTCGCCTGCATTCCAAGGAAATGGACCAACCCAAACTCCATTCATCAAGGCTGCGCCATTGCTGATGCAAGGACTCTCCTCCAAGCCTCGCCCAGAAGAGAGGAATCCCCGAAACGGCGTCGTCCCCCAGAAGCCGTACGTGGTTTTCGGCGGCGAGGAAGCTTCCGAGGAGGTCTCCGAGATCTGCAGCACTGTGAGCGAGAGCGTCAGTGTTTCCACTTCCGTAGCGGAGAAGAAAGACAACTACGGCCGCGAAAACGACGTCGTGAGTGGGAGACGGAACAGGTCACCGGCGAGAGCCGGGAACCAGCCGTTTCCCGGAGAATGTAAGAGAGATAGGTCCGCCGGTAAATCGCCGTACCGGAGGTCGGAACCGTCGCCGGGCCGTGTCCGGACCGGACCTGGACCTGGAACCGGGTCTGGGAGGAGGAAGGACGGCGGTGACGAAATCCCGGTGAGAAGATCGAGATCTCCGATGATGCGTGCAGACCCTGGGTCAGTCAAACCTAGCCCGGGTCGGATCCAAGCAGCGAGGAAAACGGGTAAATCTCCGAGTCGGGTCCGTACAGGGTCGGGCGAGAAGGTCCGAAAGCTCGAAGAAGAGACGGAGGACAATCGGGACCACCAGTGGCCACCAATGACTAGCAATGAGCTACTGGAAAACCCACTCGTGTCCTTGGAATGTTTCATCTTTCTGTAAGAGCTGACGTAGGTTCTTTGATGTAATTGTTAACACGTTAAGGGATATTTTGGTCTTATCAAAGTAGACCGGAAAAAGTCTTCCCTCTCCCTTATTAGGTTGTGTTTTTGTATAAAAGTCAAAAGGTAAGTTTGGAGTTTGGAGGGAAATATATTCATGTTTAACCTTGTGATATTTTATTAGTAAGTGCACCTTGTCGATATGTCGATATCGAGATCTCAAGTTCGAGGATCGAGTCATAACACTCAACCTTTATAATATGAAAAGAAAAATCTATAAATTGGCAAAATTGTAAAGAAAAACAAAAAATGCTTGGACTATATTTAGAAAAAAAATCTTGAGATGAAATTTTTTTTTGGGCATGTGGCGGCAATTAATGAAATGATATTTAATTTAATTTAATTTAATAATGCACTTTGGGGCTGTGCTGAGGTAAATTATTCACAAGATTAGCTTGGTGCACCATACTCTTCGAGCTCGTTTGGATTTTGTAGAATCATTTTAAAATAAATGTTTTTAAAAGTTACAATTTTTGGTTTTCAAAAAAACTCTAATTTGATTTAAAAGTGCTTATTTAAACACTTTTTTAGTCAACCAAACACCTTGTTAACTGAAAAGCATTTAAAAAAATGTTTTTCTAGCCTGACTTTTGAAACTAAACTGGGTCTTTCTCATGTCACTGTCTGCGGATTGCACCCTCTTAATTGGATTCTTTGCCCCAAATTATGTTGGTAAACGGGGAATATCAAAAGATCTTGTTGATATTGACATGTAAAAATGGTTATGTCCATGCTTGACCCGGATCCCAGATCCTAAAAAACTTGGATATGTGACCAGGGCTTTGCTCGGTTCATGAGTTTCTGGGTCGGGTTAAAGATAGTATCCAGATTTCAGTTTAGATTGACTTGAACACGTTGGATACATGATTATCATGTAAAGTTAACAATACATACAATATTATCATTCTCCCTTCATTAATAGTGATGGATACAAAGGGTAGTCAGTAAAATAACCTTTGATCAAATAATTTTTTAAAACAATGAGTACACTGAGACTGAGTACCATAGTTTGACCAAAGTTGATCTCCAAATTTGCCCAACATTTTTAGGAACTAAACTTGTTAGCAGGGCCCAAAAAATTGAAAATGAGGTGGGGCTAAGCTCTATGAAATTCTCTACTTGGGGTTGAAACTTGAAATTGATCCTATTAGTTGGACTCAATGTTTAGGTCCAATACGCCTCATAAATTAAAGTCCCAAGGCAAAATAAATTCTCACAAAAAGTTAGCAAATTTTGGTCCGTTCGAGGCATTGGATTCTTCAAGAGTTAAGTGTGGGAATAATCTCAAGTTTAAAGCGTGCTGACATTTCCCAAGATTTGACTCCTTTTGTACATGGACTCCATTCACCTGTGGTCCTAACCTTCTTTATTTACACACAGCAGTTCTAGAAATTTTTCACCAGCGGTGGTTGGCCTCCACTAACAAATTACAAAACCGTGGATCGATCATAAAACGTTATTCCAAGGGTAGCATAGACTTTGTAGAAAGGCCTCGATGATGCCCCGAAAAGATTTATTTTCCACTTCACTCAAATATCAATCTCACCGTGTAACTTTATGACAAAGGCAACGGATCCAAGAAAATACAACAATGCATCTCACTAATAACGCTCGTCTCACCTTATAATATACCAGAGCATGTTTTTTCGTAGCCTAATAACATACATACAGGAGAGCAGAGCAAATATATGTATATATACACAGCATGCTCTATGTCTAAGATCCAAAAGACGTCACGTTTTTGCATCTCATCGACTAAATTTCCAAGCCCAATATCACAAGAGTGATTCATGGTTTAGTATAACATGCAGTCTTTCTGGCTATTGCTGATGACTTTAGGCCGAGTTGGGACGATTGTGTGAGTTGGTTAGTTGTTGATGCGATGGCCATGTGATCCGTTCGGGGGGACAAGGGATTGGGGCCGGATGGGCGATGTATTTAGGGACGGTGTCGCCAGGCATTAGTACCGATACTTCTTTGGCGTTGAGGGACATCTGGGAAAAAATGAATTCAAACGAGTCAGTGTCCAAGAAAATGCAAAATAAAACCATCTCCTTCTCAAGTTCACTTTCCTTTTCTTGAGCACAATATTAAGCATTTTGCTTCATGTAAGTTTCTAGATTTACTCTCCTGAAATGAATTTTGGCTCCCCCATGGGACACTAAAAACTACATCCGCTGCAATCAAGAATTCACGTTCTTGCTATTTAGACACCACTTGATTCGTGAGATTGAGATGATACAAATATATAATATGAGGCAAAAAATTGATATATATGAATATTATAACTATTTTTAACTCGACTTGTTTTCCTCCACACTTTTAAATATGAAGTTATAAAAGTCGTACAAGCACAGATAACTAATATTGTCTTAAAATCAACATTATTGGACCAATATTATATTATCCAAAACAATACTAAACAATCGAATACAGCCATAATTCACAGTATACAAGGAACCTAGCTTGTTGTGTGCATTATTAAAGATGGGAAAGCAGACAATAAACTAACAGGAAAACAAACTTTAGTTTTCAAGGTTGACATACTGTCCCAAACAAGTTGTTTAATTAGTCCGCTCTCAAGATTATACGTTTCAATGTACATAAATAAAAAGTGTTTTCCAATTTTGCTAAGACAAACATCATGTTGGAACATCCGAACAGGACTTCAAACTGAATCGAGTTCAAAATAGCTCATTTTTTTCAATATTCAAGCCGACTCGATAAAATCGAGCTCGAGCTCTAATAATATAAAAATCCGAGTGTATATATACATCACAACAAGGGGGGTGGGGAAGAGCTACAGGAAGAAGAAATGAATACTTTTAAGGCCTAAAGCTTCGTCTCTCATTAATGGGAGTAGGGACCAAGAAACCAGCTAACAAATTCTTGAATGGGCCATTTCTTAAATTAGTAATTATACACAGTAGCGTGCCAAAATCCCAGGAACATGCACATGCTGTTATTCTTAAACAATTCAAGACTTTATGGTGTAAAAAAACAACACAACCTAATCCACAAATCTCTTTTTATTCAAATATATTATTATTTATTCCCAATTTCCCGCATAATTTCTTACTTCCGGGGGAAAAAAAACATTATCCCCTGAATTTAAACTATTTATATTTCAGATTGAATGCTTCAGAACCAGTGACAAGCATCATACAATTTTGTTTTCTCACAAAGATTTATAAATGTTTGTCCCCTAATATAATAATTTTGACTTCATCCATTCAAGTAACTCTTCCTCCTCTTGCTTGTTAGACACAGAAGCATTAATGTAAATAAAGAAACGTTATTACAATTTTCTACCGAAATCAAGAAACTGGCGAAGATGACAGAACAATTCGGGCAAGTAGATGAATGTGTATGAATTTGGATAAAATCAAAAGAAATGGGGAAAAACAAAAAAAGAAATGATTGGGCCTTTTGTCAGAAAAGTAATCATCAAAAAACCAAAATTTTAATCCAAAGTGCCAAACAGTGAAGTGAGCGAACCAACCAATAAAGGGCAAAAACAAGAGCAACAAAAGAGAAGAAAAAAGGAGACGAAAAGTCAAGAAAACCATATATTTATGTAATAAAACCCACGTAAATTATTATAACAAATCCAAGAGAATGCTTACTTTAGGAGATGGGTAACCAAGCTTCGCATTGAAGCCACCAGCACGATTCTGAGCCTCAATGTCGGACTGCAACCGGCGGCCACCGCCCGCCGTCACTCCAAGCGACGTAGTCCTGAGAAACTTCTCGAATATAGCCATGACAAGAAACATGGAAATGAGAATAGCAGTGGCCACAAACCCAAACGAAACAGCGTTTACAGAGTTGTCAAAGTGAGTCCAATCATCATCTTTCTGCACGTACGGCGGCGCACCACTCGGCGCCGGCGGCCAGCCTCCCCACCCATCTTCCTTACCACCCATTGCAGAAACCCACCTCAAGATTCAAACTTTCAGCAGTATTTAAGCTCCACACGCACACAAAAGGTGGCTTCTGATGTTTTCAGAGACAGGGAAATGCTTTTTCCAGGAGATTTCTTCACGGCATTGCTAGCAAAATGAAGAACAGTTGTATGAAAACTAGATGTGGTGCAATAATTCTACGGACATAAGATCCTTTAATGGGTAGATATGAGACCTTTTTTGGGATTTGGATTGAAGAAATAAGTGTGTGAAGAAAGTGTTTGAGAGAAGACCTCGGCTGTTTTCGACAGTTGAAAGGAACTTCTCTGCTGTGCTCTGTTTCCCGTGCTTTATTATGTATTTGAGTGTGTGGATGATTTTGGATTCACTTTCCTATTTTCGTCTCTTAATTAAGATGACTCTTAATTTTGACTTTTTGTTAGGCTTGGCCATAATTTTATATCTAATTTTAAAATCATAACGAAAGTACCATTGGTCACAAATGATTCAATAATATCATCGAAATGAATTTAAAAATGTCTCAATATATCCAAATTGGTGGAATTAGCAATCACTTGGTCGATGTTCAGTATTTGATTAATTTCTCGTACCAACATTTTTTTGGATCATTCTATCACAATGTTGTTTACCTAACTAGCGTGATTTGTATGTTATTGCTTTGATCCGAGTTTAATTAGAGCGCATCAATATACAACGACTGCGGACTCTCAAATAATATTATTTCTCAAATAATAATAATAATAACCAATGACAACTAATTACAACCACCTTGGATCAGGTACACACAAACTCTAGAACCTAATGTATTTCTTCTAATATAATTGTACAACTTATAATTGTTGATGAATCCAAGTAGGCTTATAACTTTAGATTAAATTCTTCAATCCATCGTGGTTAGTATTATACACACACATATATATATATATATATATATATATATATATATATATATATATATATATACATATGTTCTTCTTTTATTTATTTTTTTTGGACAAAACCTTGTAACATTTATTGATAAAAGATAGTGTCTCTCGTTGTAAGATTGACTAGCCAAGATGAAAAACTCTCAGACATCCATAAAAAAGAGGAACAAACAAATTTCGCCAAAGAGTGGACCACTTCATTGCCCGTCCTCCAGGCATGAAAAATAGAAATAATGTTAGAAAGAAAATTAACGATCTGATCTCTGAAGCACACAGACCTACATAGCTCAAAGGTTTCGTGACTGCTTTCACTGTCAAAAGTGAATCGAAAGAGACATAAACTTGTTGAAAGTCTTTTTCTAGGATGACACTAAGTCCTTCTTTGATAGCGAATAATTCTCCCATAACATCTGATTCTAGTTTCGCGAAGGAACGACCAAATGCAGCCAACAACTGACCGTCTTCATTACGAATCACACCCCTACACCACATCGGTTCTCCACCTCCTGAAAGATGACTTCTACATCCAAACGGAGTTGACCATACGATGGAGGTATCCATGAACTCGGTCCTGGACAAGCAGAAGGGATTGCGCTAGTTACGACAGCCTGCATCACATGAAGATAATTTTCAAGATTGGTGGACACAGCTAGGGCCTCTCGTGGCTCACTAATGTGCAATACCCGACACCGAGCACCCTATACTAACCAAGCCAAGCTTGGCAGACAAACTCCTCAAATTCAGATCTGTTTATGTTGTCCAGCAGCCACCAGAACATCTCTTGTATATCATTACTTTGTTCTTGTTTCAACCTCCTCCAAATATCATTATTCTTCCGGAGTTCACTTATTCCAGGACATGAAAAGAGAAAATGGCAAGTAGTATCTTCAAAGTTATGAAAAAATGCACCAATTCATGGCAGGAACGTGATGTTTCCCAAGATTTATTCCCATGGGAATGATATTATGAATACACGCCACAAGAAAAGACAGATTTTAGGAGGGATTGAGAGTGACCATGCTGACCGCCACCATTGCTATAATAGGGATGAGTTCGACTGATTTTCAGGTGTATCATGTAGACCAATCCCAAATATCTATCCACTTTTAACAGAGTATTGTCCTTTTGAATCATATTTCCAGAATATGATATTACTCTACTCAATATTAGATTGAGACAGCTTTAGAATATCATTTGCTACATAAGGTAGACAAACAATATGGATAAATGGTGCATTCCACTTGTGTTTAATCATCAAAGAATTGACTTTTATTCCCTCACGAAGATGAACAGTGCTAAGACCGAGTTTCCCCAAAACGAAAGAATCCATCTAGTGAAAAATATCAACTGAATTTACCATCTCCAATCCTCCAGCAAAGACCAGCCTCCAAGAGACCAAGAGGTCTCTACCCCAAATCATCGACCGCCACATATAAGTAGAGATGACAAAAATTCCTGAAATCCTGATCCTTCACAAATCTCATCTAATTCATTAAAATTTTATACCTAACAAATTTGTGGAACTTATAAGCTCCAAAACAAATTATAAGTTATTTTGGAGAACTTATAAGCTTAGCCAAACACTCACTTAGTTCCTGTCATGCCCCGGGCCCAGGCCCGTGCCTGTGTGACTGCACAATGGCCCCTATAGCAACTACTTTGTATTCGTCATCGCTTTACGAAAATGATTAACCCAAGTTGCTATAGAAGTCCATTGTAGCCCATTTAAACTCATTTTAAACCTTTCATTTTTCCCATGTCGGACAGGGGTCTCACAATCACCCCTCCCTCAGAATGCGACTTCCTCGTCGTGACCTAAACTCTCGATCCACCAGCACTGGGAATCTAGAGGTGACTTCTATGGGTTCAAGAGATGGCTCCCGTCATGTAGCACTTTGCCCCGCAGGTTCAAAAGGTGACTCCCACGCACGTAGCACTTTGTCCAGCATCGCACTTATTTCCAGGGGTCTGCCGGCTGGGGACCGTCTCTGATACCATTCTGTCACGCCCCGGGCCCAGACCCGTGCCTGAGCGACTACACAATGGGCCCCTATAGCAACTACTTCGTATTTGTCTCCGCTTTACAAAAATGATTAACTCAAGTTGCTATAGAAGTTCATTGTAGCCCATTTTAAACTCATTTTAAACCTTTCATTTTTCCCATGTGGGACAGGGGTCTCATAGTTCATTTACCGCGGAGTGAGAAAATTGGAAGACCAAGATATACCTCATGCCCCTGGACCACCGGAATATTAAGAGTTTTTTTTAATACACTCAATCATATCAGACCTTGTATTAGGGGAGACAGATAAAGCCGACTTCTCAAAATCTATCAATTGACCCGAAGCAAATTCATATGTTCTCAAAAATTCCTTAACACTGTTACAATCTTCCACAGAAGCCTGGAAAAATATGAGTTTATCATCCGCAAAAAATAAATGTGTCAACGTGGGGCAAGTAAAAGCGATCTTAACTCCCTTAAGTCGTCCTTGGAATTACAATGGGGAGAGTGTTTTTCTCAATCACGTGACAATCAGGGTTAGATCTAAATGCTATGCCAATTAATATATACATATGGTGTCATAGCTACCGAGTCATTTATGGATGTTTTAGAGACAAATTGTTTTAAAAGTAATCATGATCTTGTGTGTTAATATATTTTTGGACATTTCAATTTTCACATGAGATGTTGATATTTTATACATACTAATGTTTTTTTTCCCCATACTTTGCATGCTTATGCAGTTGAAATAATTGTCTAATCATGATATATAATTTTTGTTGGAGGTTTTAACTTTAATTTTATAGTGTGTATATATATATATATATTAAACAGATCCAAAGAAACATAAAAACTTATCAAAACATATTATATGTATCAGGATGTTACAAAGATTGTGTGTTAATTTCAGGCCAATCCAACGGATGGATTGTGAGATTCGAATTTTTGAAAAGTAATGCTCAGAACAAAAGCGAGAACGTGATTTTGCGACTTCCGAGATTTACTGGAAATGTTTGACTCGTTAGAATCAAATCTCCACCGTTCCGATTGAAGATCCAGATGTTTCAAAGCTTCAGTTTAAACTTCAGATCAATCCAACGGTTAGATTGGAAGATATGATTTTTCCACAAAAGCTGCTCAGTGCTGGAAAAAGAAGGCAGCGGCGCCTACACTTTGTCTCTACTCCTTGGCTTCCCAATAAACGCTCCAAGCACACAAATTCAAATTCAAATCTTTGCCAACTATAAATAGAGGCTTGCCAAGACCATTTAGAGACATCCCAACTCATCTCTTCTCTCCTTTGCAAGCAATTTCTCACTATCAAAGTGTTTGTGTGATATATTTGAGAGTGTTTGTAAAAATAGTTTGTGAGTTGGTTGTGCTATTGTTGTAAACACTTGAGTGTGAAGCCAAGTGTGTTGTGCTATCGTTGTAAGCACTTGAGTGTGAAGCCAAGTGTTGTGTTGAGGCTATCCTTGGAGCCCTTAAGGCCAAAAGTGTTGAGTTGTATCGGCGCGGTGATCGTGTCAAGTTGTAAGGCTATCCTTGGAGCCATCAAGGCCAAGACGTTCGAAGTGCTAGTGGATCCTTGGTTAATCGACTTAACCAAGAAGGGGAGACGTAGACGATTTATCGTCGAACTTCCATAAACATCTCTTATCCCTTTTACTGTTTTATTTACATTACGTATTTATTTACCGCACTTATTTATTTGATTGCTTAAGTCTTCCGCTTGCGTACTTGCATAATCATTTTAAATTGCTAAAGTTGCCAATAGAACCTAAATCCCCCCCCCCCCCCATTAGGTTCTAACAAGTGGTATCAGAGCCATTTGAAAATACTTTTCAAATCCTTTTTATGGCAAACCTAGCGAGTGATTATGCTCAAGGGCAATCTACTAATCGTCCTCCTCTTTTTAATGGCATAAACTACGGGTATTGGAAAAATCGTATGTCCCTATATATCCAATCCATAGACTATGACCTATGGAAAGTGACGGTGAAAGGTCCCTATACACCTATGAAAATAGTTGATGGGGTTGAAATTCCTAAGGGAATGGATGACTTTTCAAAAGAGGACATGAAATTAATTTCGCAAAATGCTAAAGCTATGAATATCTTGCATTGTTCCTTAGATATGAACGAGTACAACCGGATATCGATGTGCTCATCTGCTAAAGAGATATGGGACAAGCTAGAGATATGTCACGAAGGCACCAACCAAGTGAAAGAAACAAAGATCGACTTACTCCAACTCAAATACGAAACATTTGAGATGGAATCCAACGAAGATGTTGACACCATGTTCCGAAGGCTTACTCAAATCATCAATGAGTTAGCACAATTGGGAGAACAATATCCTACCAAGCAAGTTTGGAGGAGAGCTCTTCGTGCCCTACCAAAAGAATGGGATGCAAAGAGAACCGCCATCATCGAATCCAACAAAGGGGACACTGCCGCCTATGATCTTGATCAACTACATGGGACCCTAAAAACCCATGAGTTAGAAGTGTCCACAAGAAAAGAATCAAAGAAAGAAGATGTCAAGCACAAAGGGATAGCCTTGACTACACAATTCGAAGAAGATGACGATGATGACATGGCTCTCTTCGCAAGAAAATTCAAGAAATTCATGCGAGGAAACAAATTCAAAAAGGACAAGAAACCTGAGAAAGAAGTGACCTGCTACAACTGTCAACAACAAGGTCACTACGCCAATGAATGCCCACTCAAGAAGAAAGTGGACAAAGGAAAGAAGAAAGCCCTACTAGCTACCTGGAGTGATAGAGACGACGACGACGAGGAAGCAAACTTCTGCTTAATGGCTAAAAGTGATGACATCGTCTCTGACGACGATGACGAGGTACCTACTTACGATGAACTCTTACATGCTTATAAAGATATGTTTGATATGGTTAAGGTTCTTAGAAAAGAGAATAGAAATCTTAAAAAGGAATTAAAAACTAAGGAGCATGATAACCTTAGACTTAAGGATGACTTAGATCACTTAGAAAAATCTTTCGATAAATTCAATGTGAGTAGCAATAAATTGAACAACCTACTTAGCATGCAGAAATGTAGCTTTGATAAGGGAGGAATAGGCTATGGTAAAAAGTCTATAGACTTTGCTAGTCTAATAGCTAAAGCTAAAATGAGATCAACCCCTACTTGTTCTTATTGTTGCAAATCTGGTCATGTTAGACATAAATGCAGATCATTGAAATATCAATATGTTCAAAAGAGCTATATGAAATGGAGGCCTAAGAGTACTTAACAACTCATTAGTCGGCATTATGAGATCAAAATCTAAGGGAGTTCAATATAGACCGGCTTAAAAATGCCTTGACTTGCGGCTGGTCTCCCTGTTGAACGTTGCTCTGTCCAAGGAAATAGGTTTTTAAAGTGGCCATATGCCCTACCTACTACTGGGAGCACTCTTGGAAAGTGGCGATGATGTTGCTATGAGAGACTGAACTCTTAGAAGTCTATTTTGTATCTCTCTTTTCTAACATTGTGGACCCAAAAGAACTAAAGGGTACCAAAATCAATTATTTTCAGGGAAACAAGAAAAATGCTCTCCCTAGCATATGGTATCTAGACAGTGGATGTTCTAGACATATGACGGGGAACAAGGATCTTCTTCAATCAATCAAACCAAAGGAGAAGGGGACTGTCACCTTTGGAGACAACAGCAAAGGAGTAATTGAAGGCATCGGCTCAATAGGTATATCTAATTCTTGTCTGATTGATGATGTACTCCTAGTGAAAGGACTTAAGCATAATCTACTAAGCATAAGTCAATTGTGCGATAGAGGTTATGAAGTCAAATTCACTCCCCAACACTGCACTGTATCATTTATTAGTGACAAATCCATAAATTTCAAAGGATATAGAAGTGAGAACGTTTACAAGGTCTCTTTAAATAATTTATCTTTATCAAATATAAAAAGCCTTGTATCCGTGAATGTTGATGACAACATTCTTTGGCATAGACGATTGGGTCATATTGGTCCTAGTACCATCGAAAAACTTTTAAAACTTGACTTAGTCGTTGGTATGCCAAAACTTGATTTGAAACTTGATTCTGTTTGTGATGCGTGTCAATTTGGCAAGCATACAAGGGAATCTTTTAAAAGCAAAAATTTTGTATCCACTTCTATGCCCCTTGAACTTCTCCACCTAGATCTATGTGGTCCCTCGAGGAACGCTAGTTTAGGAGGAAAACTTTATGCGTTTGTCATTGTAGATGATTTTTCACGTTACACGTGGACATTGTTTTTAGCTCACAAAAATGATGCCTTTGAGTATTTTAAAACTTTTGCTAAACGAGTTGAGAATGAGAAAAATCTTTCAATAAAACAGATCCGTAGTGACCACGGAACTGAATTTAAAAATGAGAATTTTTCAAACTTTTGTATAGAAAAAGGCATCGGTCACAATTTTTCTTGTCCTAGGACTCCTCAACAAAACGGGGTCGTTGAGAGGAAAAATAGGACACTAGTAGATGGTTTCCTCAAGCTTAAATGATATAGATGCTACAGTTGAGGAAACACCACTTCCTAAGGAATGGACACATCACAAAGATCATCCTAAAGATCTGATAATTGGAAGTCCATCAAAGGGAGTATCTACTCGCTCTTCTCTCAATAATATTTGTAATCATCTTGCTTTTGTTTCTCATGTTAAGCCAAAATGTGTTGATGATGCTTTACTTGATGATTCCTGGATTATTGCTATGCAAGATGAGTTAAATGAATTTAAACGCAATAATGTTTGGGATCTTGTTTCTAGGCCGCATGATAGACCTGTGATAGGTACTAAATGGGTGTTTAGAAATAAACTTGATGAGCATGGCACCATCACTAGAAACAAGGCTAGGCTCGTAGCTAAAGGATATAGTCAAGAAGAAGGCATTGATTATGATGAGACTTATGCTCCTGTTGCCCGTCTTGAATCCATTCGTATGTTACTTGCTTTTGCATGCTCTAGAAATTTTAAATTATTTCAGATGGATGTTAAAAGTGCTTTCTTGAATGGTGATTTGAAAGAAGAGGTCTATATTGAACAACCTGATGGCTTTGTTGATAATTTGTTATCTGATCACGTATATAGACTCAACAAAGCTTTGTATGGATTGAAACAAGCTCCTCGAGCTTGGTATGAAAAACTCTCTTCTTTCCTTATTACCAATGGCTTTACTAGAGGAATTGTTGATATTACTTTGTTTACCAAACATGACAAAGATGATTTATTAATTGTGCAAATTTATGTTGATGACATAATTTTTGGTTCTACTAATGAAACTCTTTGTCAAGAATTCTCTAAGTTGATGCAGGAACACTTCGAGATGAGTATGATGGGGGAACTTAACTATTTCCTCGGATTACAAATCAAACAGTGCAAGGATGGGTTCTTTGTGAACCAAAGCAAATACATCAAGGAGATTCTAAAGAAGTTTGGAATGGAGAACACAAAATCATCATCCACACCGATGAGCATAGCAATCAGACTCGACAAGGATGAAAATGGTAAAATTGTAGATCAATCTTCCTTTCGTAGTATGATTGGCTCCTTATTATATGCTACTGCTAGTAGACCGGACATTATGTTTAGTGTTTGCTTGTGTGCACGATTTCAATCATGTCCAAAGGAATCACATTTGTTCGCCTTAAAACGCATTTTCAAATATCTTTCAAATACTCCAAATCTCGGCTTGTGGTATTCGAAAAATTCTTTCTTTGATTTAAAATCTTATTGCGATGCCGACTTTGGTGGATATAAGGTGGACCGGAAAAGCACTAGTGGAACCTGTTTCTTTTTAGGAAACTGTTTGGTTTCTTGGTTTTCCAAAAAGAAAAACTGTGTTGCGTTATCAACGACCGAAGCCGAATATATGGCTGCCGGTAGTTGTTGTGCGCAAATTCTTTGGATGAAGCATCAATTGCTCGACTATGGCGTCTCTTTTTCAAAAATCCCTATTTTCTGTGACAACACTAGCGCCATATGTCTTACAAAGAATCCGATTCAACATTCGCGCACCAAACATATTGACATTCGTCATCATTTTATTCGTGACCACATCGAACGAAATGAAGTTGAACTTCAATATGTTGACACTAAAAATCAAATTGCCGATATTTTTACAAAACCACTAGATGAAAATACTTTTATTCGTTTGCGTGGTGAACTTGGCATGATTGAGTTGTAATCACTTGTGGACATAAATAAATTTAATGTCATATTAAGGGGGAGCTTAATATAAAATTTGAGCAACTTAATTTTGGATAATACAAATTAATTGTATTTATTCAAAGTTATAAAGCTCACATTTTATGTGAAATTTATGTGTTGCTTTTTAGAAATCATATTTAATTATCATGTTTTGTATTTATTTTTCCAGTCTTTTTGATTATCACAAAAAGGGGGAGAATTAGTTTGGTTAAATACTTTAACTAAGGGGGAGAGTTAGTTGCTTAAATGCATAGAGAATAAAAAAATTGGTTATTTGATAAACAAACTCTTCTTAACTAATTGTTTAATTTAGGAGGAGTTTTATTCATGCAATTATATTGTGGAAATTTAAATTATTTATTTAATATTGTACATTTATTTCTCCTATTTAACCAAGTTTTGTGATCATCAAAAAGGGGGAGATTGTTACGCCTTAAACGCATACAAATCTCGTGTTATGAGATTAATGTTTTTAATGCATTAACAAATCTCATATTATTATGTTTTGATGATTACAAAACTCGGTTAATTGTTACTAACCATTTAAAGTGAGACTTTTCAGATTAGATCATATTAACAATCAAATTCTTGGAAGTTACTTTGAAGTTGTAAAAGAAATGGACAAGGACAAGCCAATATTATAAAGCAGAAACTTGCAAAATTCACCGGGCACTTTCCGGTCATCCAAATCAGATCTCCAACAATGAAAATCAAGATCAGGATGTTCTCAAGATTCTCTCCAAATTTCATAGCAATCCAACGGCTGGATATGAAGATATGAGTTTTTTTAACAAAGCTGCACAGTACTTACTTCTGCAAGGAATGAACTATGAAGACTCAACTTCAGAAAATAACTGGGAATGCTTCGGTTATTAAAATCCGATCTCCACCGATCCCATGGATTTCTATGATGTTTTAAAGTTTGTATCCAAATTTCAAATCAATCCAACGGCTGGATATGGAGTTATGATTTTTGCAAATATGTTGAACAGTAGCTATTTCTGCAAGGAGCTAACTGCTGAAGTATCGGATTCAGAAGACTACGGGAATCGATGGAGGCATCCAAATCCAATCTCCACCAATCACGATCAATATCAGGATGTTACAAAGATTGTATGTTAATTTCAGGCCAATCCAACGGATGGATTGTGAGATTCGAATTTTTGAAACGTAATGCTCAGAACAAAAGCGAGAACGTGATTTTGCGACTTCCGAGATTTACTGGAAATGTTTGACTCGTTAGAATCAAATCTCCACCGTTCCGATTGAAGATCCAGATGTTTTAAAGTTTCAGTTTAAACTTCAGATCAATCCAACGGTTAGATTGGAAGATATGATTTTTCCACAAAAGCTGCTCAGTGCTGGAAAAAGAAGGCAGCGGCGCCTACACTTTGTCTCTACTCCTTGGCTTCCCAATAAACGCTCCAAGCACACAAATTCAAATTCAAATCTTTGCCAACTATAAATAGAGGCTTGCCAAGACCATTTAGAGACATCCCAACTCATCTCTTCTCTCCTTTGCAAGCAATTTCTCACTATCAAAGTGTTTGTGTGATATATTTGAGAGTGTTTGTAAAAATAGTTTGTGAGTTGGTTGTGCTATTGTTGTAAACACTTGAGTGTGAAGCCAAGTGTGTTGTGCTATCGTTGTAAGCACTTGAGTGTGAAGCCAAGTGTTGTGTTGAGGCTATCCTTGGAGCCCTTAAGGCCAAGAGTGTTGAGTTGTATCGGCGCGGTGATCGTGTCAAGTTGTAAGGCTATCCTTGGAGCCATCAAGGCCAAGACGTTCGAAGTGCTAGTGGATCCTTGGTTAATCGACTTAACCAAGAAGGGGAGACGTAGACGATTTATCGTCGAACTTCCATAAACATCTCTTATCCCTTTTACTGTTTTATTTACATTACGTATTTATTTACCGCACTTATTTATTTGATTGCTTAAGTCTTCCGCTTGCGTACTTGCATAATCATTTTAAATTGCTAAAGTTGCCAATAGAACCTAAATCCCCCCCATTAGGTTCTAACAATAATTTCTTTTATTCTAGAAAAAAGGTAAAATAATTCTTATCATTCAAACAAATGGCATTCTAGTCCTACGAGTCACTCATTCATGTCACATATTGCTGAAATACTTTATGTTATATTTAACAGTTTGGAAAAAAAATTGTTTAAAGTGAAAAATAAGCCAAATTACTGCATCAAGACTAATATATATAACCAATTATATATGAATAAATTTTGTATGTTAAGGGTGGAGTATAACTAAAATATAAATTGGAGCATGAATACCATTGTTAGGCCAAAATAATTATGGTTGAAGGATATCTTTTACTAATTAATATGAAGAATATTGAAGGTGAAGATGAATTACTAGATATCTAAAAAATATATAAAAAATTAGTTATACACATGTGAGTTTTCTACTCTGCCTTCTTATACTTCTTATAATAATGTTTGTGCAATTGATTATTTCTCCACCAAAAATTTTAAATATTTAAAATCAAAACTCAAAATAATTCTTTAAAAAATTAATCCAACAAATTACACTTTATAAAAAAATTGATAAACTTAAAATAAAATTTTAAATAAAATCAAAATAATATTTTAAAGATTTACACAAACGTAATTATATTTTATATAAAAAGTTAATAAATCTAAAAATATTTTTAGATCAAAAGTAATATGCATGACAACATAGCATGCAACGGTGATGCCCAACACATACCTAATGGTGCAAATAATAAAATATAAAAACTATCTATTTTTAAATAAAATCATGAAAACAAAATTTTTAAAAATAAGGACGAAGTGCTCTTACAGTTTTCTCTAGTTTTGTGTGGACATGGAATGAGTGCCTAACAAAGTGCACGAAATGAAAAGGGATTAATGCTTTAGAAATTAGATTTTCTTTGACTTTACTTTCCAAACTAAAGTCCCATTCAAGATAATAAGTTAAAGAAATAATTCATGAAAGTTGACTTTGACAAATCTACAATTATAATTTATTAGTAATCTATAAATTTAAATTAAAGTGAGTTTTCCTAAGTGGTTAATAATGTGCAATTTAGTATTACAAAAAAATTCAAACGTCACTGATATTTATTAGTTTGTTGTCATTAAGAATTCGATTACTTTGTAATTTTAAACTATTTTTTGATGTGGTGCTGATATGACATAGACATGACGTTGACATGTATAATATTACAGCAACATTTCACGGAAGTCAATTGCAAAAAAAAAAAAAGAAATAAATATATAAGAATAATACTTAACAACATATTACATATATAACCAAAATTCCAAAATGTACTGTGCGAAACCAAAATCACCAATTTTCTCTTTGAATTGGTAAAATGCAATATCTGTAAGGGATATCATGGTTCATAAAAATTGTCAGAAACAGATGATGTACTAGATGTTGACAACATCTTACACAACATGCAGCAGAAATATTAAAACGTGAATAGTAACAGCAAACCAACAATAAAAATACTCAAGAATAAATATGCCCAAGTACTAAAGTAATAAAAAGTTGCACATAGAAACAGATTCAGATGTTGTCACTAGATGTTGGCAACATCTTCAAAAACACCTTGAGTAACATGCATCAAAATTTATGAAAGAATGAATAAAATAGATAAGCAACCAAATAAATCAAACTCAAATATTTAATCAAAAGTATAAAATACTCTTGCAGCGCCTCAGGGCAAAACTTTCACTAGAAAAATAATTCAAAAAGTTTTACAAACCCTAAAACTAATGAATTATTGTAAAAATCAATTTTCTCAAAACATATGAGAAAATAACGAATAAAACTACTTCCTTAAAAGTCTACTGAAAGTAGAACAAGAAAACCCGAGAAAGGAGTTGATCCTTGATGCCAAAATACGAGAGTAACACAACTTCGATCACCAATCTTCAATGCTCTCAAACCTTCAAGGCATCAACGGAAATCACGAAAAATAGAACGGTAAAACCAGATGGAGTTGATCCTGATTGCCAAAATTCGAGAGCCACAAAAGGTCTTTCGATCAACACTCTTGCAAGTGTAATCTTCAAGTGTTCTCGACAAGATTCACGACAATACAAAAACACAATCACGGCTGTAAAGTCCCCAATCTTCTTATGTAATTCAGAGCTCTTGATTTCTCGTGAATGCGTCTCTGAATTTTCTACGTGAAACTCTCTTGTGCACTCTTATGTGTTTCTCTGTTCTCGCTCTCTCTATTCTGCACTACGTTCTGCACGCCCCTGCTTCTCGATCTGCTTACTTTTTAAGCGTGAGAAATCTGCATAGATAAGGTAAGTAATTTAAATTAGGAGATAGATATAAAGGTTGAATAAGTGATAATATCTCCTAATATAATTAACCCAATCAACCATATTTTAAATCTAAGAATATTATATTATCTCAATTAAAATCAAAACAATTCCTAGTTTAAAATATATCAAACATATAGATAGAAAATACAATATTAACTATCAATCCTAGAAAGGAAAAATACATTATTATAATCTTTCAAAACATGGAAAGATATCAAGAAATAATTAATTCCTTTCAATCTCCCCTTTTTTTCCTTTCTGGACAAAACATCTAAAACCAAGTCAGCAAACTCCGCCTGAATATTAATTCTTAGAACTCTCCCTAAGTTCAAACTTCTCAAATCAGTTTTCCCTCCGAATTTGATCTTTCAATTTTGAGTGTTGTCAAGAATGTTGGCAACATATGCACACAACACTTGGCGAGATCAGAAAATACTTAATACATGTTCAGAAGTGAATCACAAAACACATTTAATCAATTCAGCACACATCACAACTCTCCTAAATATCAATTATATCCCTGAAGTCGAAAATACATTCTCTCCCTTAGTCAAAGTTTGGATGTTGTCGAGGATGTTCCCAACATCTCCTCACAACGCTTAAGTCAGAGCAGAGAAAAAAAACTTCGAACAAATCAGAGAGTCATAGTCAAACAAGCTGACATTGATTAGAACCAGATCAGAGTAAAAACATAAGAAAAATCAGAGCAGAGCAAAATAAACCACAAAATAAACTTAAACCACAAAAAAAATAAAACAAATTGCTCTGTGACGATCCATCATTTGCTTCGCCAGAACTAGCTTCTTCTCCATCAGAACCAGAGCCACAAGATCCAACATCTTCTCCCCCTTTTTGTCCAGAAAAGGTACCTACATCAGGAAAAAATTCGATATTGAGACAGGAGAGCTTCATAGTAAGCAATGGCTACTTTGGCTTGTAAAATATTCTGTTCAACATGCAGCATCTGGGAATGAATAAATACAAAATCCAGCTGTTGAGTTAAAGTAGGAAAAAAATGTATTGAAAGGAGCATTGTTGCAAACATCTGCCACAACATCTGCTACAACATCTAATTCAGATCAAGAAAGATCCAACTTTTTGTTCCCTCTAAGTAGAGCAGGAGAAAACAGCTTGTTTCTTGGTGACAAAGATGGAATTTCTTGAAGGAGTTCAAGTCTTCATTGCAGTATTGTGAAGAACATAAGCTATTTTATCAGATCAGACTGCACATCTTCTTCCACCTCGGGTGAGATAAAGAATCATTAATCACAGTAGGACTAAACTCAAAAATCTGAACCCTCACATGAATTTTCCCAAATTTTGCGAAAGAAGGTTCGGCACAGGTTTAGTCAAATTTCAGTCGAATTCCAAGACCATAGGTCTACAGTAAAGAGTAGCATGTCACAGTAGCGATCATATGTTTGAGTGGAAAAATCTTACCACATTTTGTGCGCCACATGTTTCAAAATCAATGATGTGGTCCTCAAAGAAGTCACAATTGGCATAGTGTTTCCAATCGTTTGCAGCATTCTCAGGATAAAAAAACACAGGAATAGGATTGGCTTACTTGGTAGTCTTAATCCAAGGTGTTTTCCAGGATATCAGCAACACCTTCTGAAACATCTTCTGCAGAAACAGCAACACCGGCTTCCTACAGAAATGTGCAACAACAGTGACAGTAGCCAGAAAATTCCAAATTTTGAAATATTCTACCATATTCAAATACTACTCATCTAAGATGTCAACAGGAATGTCAGAAGCATCAACATCTGCTTCTGAGGCAGATTCCTTAGAGCCTTCATCAGATAATGCAAGGGATGGATCAGCAGCAGTAAAAATGACCATCAAAGATCTCAATTTTAAAAAAAATCATCCTCTAAGATGTTTTCAGAGGTGTTGTCAACATCTAAACAAAAAACCCTTCACCTCTTAATCACTCGGTCGCAGTTAATGTTCCCTAATGGTAACAATTTCCAACAGTAAAATGGAGTTTGAAATCATTATGGAAACAAATTGGAGAATTATGGTAATAAATCAAGTCAATTGAAATTCCCAAAAATTCCATAAATAAACTCCACATCGAATTTTAACTCCACTAAAAAAACTTTCAATCATAAAACAATTCAAAATATTAGTGGATTGGGAAAATCACTAAATTTTGCTTATTTCGAACTTCAAACTTCTCAGCAAGATATATTCACCATAAAAAAAATATTCATGTCTTAATTATGTCTAAAAACAAAGTGTAAAAATGCAATAAAATGCAATCACATGCAAAAAATATGTTGACAAGTGAGGTGTTATCCACGATGTTGGCAACATCTTCCAACAACACTCAAGGATCCAAATTTTTTTTTATTTCCAAACAACCATTAAATTCATTATTACAGAAGTGGTATCATGCACACTAAAGGAACGATCTTCAACGGACCCCTTTAGGTAGCTTTTTCCATTTGCTTCTGATTTTAAATCAAATTTGATGGTTTAGGTGATCTTTTTTAAGCATTTTGTTATTTTGAGTTTCTGAATTTGCGAAATCAATTTTCATATGGAACAAGATCATGGAATACACGAATATTCTTTAACTACTCAGCGATTTAGTCAGAACTCTTTGTCAATTAACCTTCATTAGACTGTAAAAACACTTTTGCAGAGAATTCTGAGTGAAAACTAGTAAATGGTTACAAAGTGTCAAACACATCACAAAACAAAATGAATGCATGAATGCAATATGCCTGATGATCCTAAAGATGCTTATGCATGAAAATATGTTGTCTCAGGTATTAACAACACTCCAAAAAATATCTCAGTTCTGTCTATAATGCACACATACTGAGAGAATTCCTTAGATTGTAAAATCTCTCGAAATACAATGCTTTGGTGAAAATATCAGCTAATTGGTTATCAGTTCTAATAAACTTAATACATATCATGCCTTTCTCGGCCAAATTTCTAATGAAGTGATGTCAAATGTCTATGTGTTTGGTTCGAGATTCTTGTACTAGATTTTTGCATATATCAATAATGCTTGAATTATCACAGTACACAAACATACAACTAAACATGATATCTAGCCCAGTAGCACAAAAAAACAAGATACTTTCAATTATGCTTCAGTAGAGGGTGTTGTCAACACCTTCTGCAACATATTCCCTCGACAGTTTTTCTCTTGACCTCATTGATGTACGTATGTGTTTACAATTTTCATTCAAATAATTTTTCACAAGATTTCTAGCATACTGGATTTGACACACAAAGATACCACCATGCATTTGTTTCACTTGCAACCCTAAGAAATAACTCAAGTCACCAACCATACTCATCTCAAAAGTAGACGAGATGCTTCACAAATTCATCAACAAGTTTTTCACAAGAAGCACAAAATATTATGTCATCCATATAAACTTGACAAATAAAAATATTATCTTGAGACTTTTGCACAAACAATGTCTTATCAATCTCACCTCTTTTGAATCCAAGATTGAGCAAGTATTTGGTTAATCTTCCATACCATGCACGTGGTGCTTGATACAATCCATACAGTGACAACCTTTTTGGGTTCACTGTTTGACACAAAACACGAAAATCTTACATTTGAAAACGTGGAGCTCATGCAAATTATTCCAGCCAACTTTTGATAATACACATTTTCTTTCCTTCGGGTTTGAATATCTCCATGCACATCTCCAATGATCTCATTGTCTTCATCCTCATTTTCAGCAGTTGATTGTTCAAATTTTTGTTTCTGAAGATTCTGTAGGAGGTGTTGTCATAGGTGTTCTAACACCTTGGACAACATCTAAATTTCCAGAATTTTGAAACAAATCATAAACTTCATATTCGATAGTTTTCTTTTTCAGATATGCAAAGTCATCAAAAACAACATTATTAGACTCAAAAATTGTTCGAGTTCTTATGTTAAACATCATGTAAGCTTGAATATCCGAAGAATAACCTAATACCAAACACTTGTCACTTTTAGCATCAAACTTAGCAAATGATCAATATCATTCAAAACGTAACATACACAACCAAAAATATGAAAGTACTTAAGGTTCGACATGTTTCCCATGAGATTTTCATAAGAAGTCATAGTATAACTATTTCTCAAATATACTCTATTTGAAATGTGACGTGCTGTGATTAAGTCTTGTTGTGAAAAATACTCGCAAGCGTACGAGTGTCAAGTTTTAATATAGTGATAAAATCAAGTATCGATCCCATAGAGAGTAAAATGAAAATATTTAGTACTTGTAATTAAAATAGTCCAAACTTTATCTAGAAAATCAATATTTGAGAGATTTACATAAAAATAAAAATAAGCAGATGATTTTATAGCACGCACACAACTTTCAGATAAATATCAATTAGAGAAAAATGGTCTAGAGGTTTAGATTTCACCTGGTTTCAACGACAATCAATCCTAATTAATTAATCTTCATTAATTCCAGTCAATTAATAGCCAAGAACACTTAAGTTTATTATTTTCCTCTCCCGAGCAACAAATAATTTTTATCAATTAAAATTCAATTCCAATATCCATATTAAGAATCTACTTGCAGTGATCTATCACAAAACAATGTTCATTTTAAAAGCTCTGATAAAATTATACACTCTCCCGAGCTATATAAATAATTAACAGTGTATTTTATAATGGTCTTATTCAAAATCTCCTCTCCCGAGTTCCAGATTTCAAATAAATATTACAATTAAATTATTGATCAGATAATTGAAAAGATAATCAATTCTAGAAAAAACAATTAATCTAGAAGAAACTCAATTCAATAAAATCAAAAATTCATGAAAGTGTCTACACCAGGTTCCATCCGACCCCTAGACTCTAAAAAAATTTAGTTCATAATAAAATTCTGAATAAAACAAAACATGTTCAAAAATCCAGACATAAATTCAGAATTAAATAAATAAAAGATAAGAATCAAATCTGTCGTCAACGCCATGTCCGGTCGATCAATCTTCGTCTTCGTTCTTCAAATAAAGTTTCAGAATTCTTCCTAGAATATGCACGATCAACTCTCAAATATTTCTCTGATATGCGTGTAAAATATGTGGTGGCTCCCCTTCTCACGATCAAAGAATTCCCTTTTATATGTTGACACCAAAAGCCCAAGAAAAAGCCCATAAAAATATAAAGTTTCCTTCCCGATAAAAACTCTACAATCAGATATCTCTTCGGGCCGGGCACTCTATGTAACAGCGCGAGCGCGCCTTAGTCTCGACATCAATTTTCCAAACTTGTCACAGCAGAAGAGCGATAGCGCTTGATTTCTCCCTTTAGCGCTTCTTTAAGAGCAAACAAGGCCCAAATAACAAAAGCCCAAGTTGCTTATTTCGTTTCTTTTCTTCTTTTCTTTTGCTTTAATTTTCTTTTCTCCATTTTATTCTTTTCTCTTCTCAACTTCTTATTTTTCTTCTCTTTTCCAAATAAATTCAATAATTCTCTGCAATCACAAAAACAACAAAACTCCACATAAATCTGCTTGAAACAAACATTTAACAATTAAAATCATATATAAATTAAGTGTATAAAATACACTTATCAAATACCCCCAAACTTAGACTTTTGCTAGTCCCGAGCAAAACTATCAAAACCAATAAATTCTAAAAACTCAAATCATCAAAACTCACAAGAATAGCCAAGAAATATTATGGAACAATGACCTCAAATATAATTTTAAAAAATCAAATCCAATCTCATCCAACCTACTAACACTTAAAAATTTTAATCATAACCAAAATAACCGCATAAACTCACAATCTCCGCAACTCACGTTCAAAATACCCTTATCCAAATTAAGTTCACACATTCATAGATCATGAGGACTTTTCAAGGTATAATAGGATCAAATAAAGGATATGAAATCAAAAACACTCACAAGCGGTTAAAAGCAAAGAATAATAGTGTGTGCGTGTTTCGATCAAAATTCATAATCATTAAAAGTATCAATCAACAGTCCATAGGCTAAATTCTCGCAACTCTTCTCCACTAGTATATTGGGCAACTGAGACTCGGTCAATAGGACTTAATCAGCTTATAATGTAAGACCTGGCTCATGGCTACAAATGAAGGATTAAAATTCAAAATAAGGAGTAATTTATGCTCAAACTCTAATTTCAACTCCTTTTTTTCACAATTTCACACTCTTTTTCACTTCATTGATTTTTCAACTTTTTCTTTACTTCTTTCACAACTCTTTTCAACCACATTTTTCTTTCTTCTACCATATTTTTTTCATAACTTTTCAAACCTCTTTTCAACTCTTTTTTGTTTTTCTCTACTACCTCTTTCTTTTTCTCTTTCCAATTCTTCCATCACATCATTCCCTTTTCACAAATAAAACTAGGAGCATATAACAATTTAGCATTTAAATTACTCCCTTAAAGGTAGGAAATAGTGTTTAGGCTATTCAGGTAGTCAATGTAGGACCTTGAAATAATGACGAATGGGGGTTTATCACACGTTTACACGCATGTCATTCGATTTTCAATAAGACTCAAACAAGGTACTAGGGATAACATAAATTTATGGGTAGCTTGAAAGGCTCAAACGAATTCAGAAAAAATCGCCTAAATCATTCCTAATCATAGTTTTGCCCCTATTTCTCCTCGAAGAGTGTCCGAACTAGTTCTAGACAAGTCTAAATCCACAATTAATTCATACAAATATCAACCAGTGCAGAAAAACTAATCATCAGCAGTAAACGATTATTTTCACGTGTAGGCTCAAATGGCAACTAAGGATAAATTTATTCAATAAAAATCAGTCCCAAAAAATTCAAACAATGCCTCAATCATCTCTATGTTTGTATGTTTCAAAAATCAGATTCAAGTATTAATCATAGAGTATATAGGAAATTGTTCATTCAATTGGTTCCATTTTTTTCAAAAATATTTGTCAGATAGGTAGACAGTCATGGATTTCAGTTATAGCACAAAATTTTCATCATTGGCCATGCATCCATTTCTTTCTCGACTTCCTTTCAATTCAACTCAACTCATTTAACACTCCTAAACTTCAACAAAAAATTTTATCTACGAAGCACCCAATGAAATTCAAGGAAACAATCATCAACCAACCAAATCAAACACTAAATCAAACATTGATTTACCCCCCCCCCCCAAACATATTAAAATCATTGTTCCTAATGATTAAAAAATAAGAAAAAGAACAAGGGACGTATACCTTCGACATCGAGCATCAGTACTCGATGTAATATCAAAAGCATCATAACAAATTTTCGCAGCCGCCACACCAACCTAGCAGAGGTAGATAAGCATCCTATGAACATCAAAATGAACTTAATGTATAAATGAAGAAGAACGAGTGCTAGGCATGGCATCTTCAGATGTGCGAGTGCGCATGGTACAGTGAAAGTGGTGATCATTAGCGCAATATGAAGATTGCAAGTGGGGAGCCAAGCGCGTGGTGGAGTAGGTTTCTTGGGCGATTGCTCTGATAGGAAAATTGCTCTAGATGTTGCGCTGATGATTGTTGTTTGCGCAAGGTAGGGAATGGTGGTGAATTGCACATGGTGAATATGCTGATAAAAGCTGGAGTGCGCATGGAGGTGTTGCTACATGGAGGAGTAGCAGCTGGAGGAGTTGTGATCTGCGCTATGGGGATGCGCTGATGGGAAATAGGGAGGCGCGATAGCGCTAATTGAGAGCTTGTTAGCGCAAGGTGGGTTGCGCGTTAGCGATATATCGAGCGCAGATGATAATTGTTGGCGCTTGGGTGCTGCGCGATCGCGCTAAAGGAAGCTGCGCAGATGATGGTCGTTGGCGCAAGGAGGAGAACAAGTGGCATGCGCATTTGCGCTAGATGTGGCGCAGATTAATAGCGCGATTGCGCATGTTGGAGCGCTGTTCGTGCATCAGTGAAGCGAAAAGGATGCACGGGCGCTCGAGAGGTGTGGCGCGGGCGCGCCTCTAGTTCGCAAATCAAGCCAATTTCTTCCAGGGTATGGCGTGGGCGCTCAGATTAATGGGGCGGGCGCGCCTCTTGCTCGAATTTGAGTTTCTGGAGCCTGAACAATTTTGAAAATTAAGAAAAAAAAGCTACAAAAATTGATAATAAAATACTTAAAAAATAACTAAATAAAAAAATTAACTAAAATGAAAATAAAAGCAAATAAAGTAAATAAAAGAAAAATCTTGGGTTGCCTCCCAAGTAGCGCTTGGTTTAAAGTCGTTAGCCCGACTTTCACCAGTATTAATTCTTACTTTTCTCTTTCACGCGCCAAATAAATTCCATGAACCGCCTTTTAAATTTTTCTCTCTTTTTCGTGGCCTTCTTTGGTGGTAAATTTGGCGCTTTCTCCTTCGATGAATCAACCGAAAGATTAGCTCTTTGACATCCCTCTAGATTCACGACCGGATCAATTAAGCACAATTCTTCGATGGGTGAATTAAGTGCTTTCATAAATAGATTGAAAATTACCCGTTCACACTCCACACCCATCGACAATTCACCCTTCTTGGCTTCAATTTTTGCATCCGCCGTAGCCAAAAATGGTCTTCCAAAAATCAGTGGCGCACCATAATCCGCTTCAATGTCCAAGATCACAAAATCCGCTGGAAAGATGAATTTATCCACTTTGACTAGAACATCTTCAACTATTACTAGTGGGTATGTGATGCTTCTATCCGCCAACTGCAATGAAATCATGGTCGATTTCATTTCTCCCAACTCCAAGGCCCTATCAAAAGATAATGACATTAAATTAATACTGGCCCCTAAATCACAAAGTGCAGTAGTAAAATGTGAACCACCAATAGAACAAGAAATAGTAAAACTCCCTGGATCCTTAAGCTTTTGTGGAATCTTCTTTTGAAGAACCGCACTGCACTCTTCTGTTAGATTCACAACTTCATTATCTAGCAGCCTCCTCTTCTTGGACATCACCTCCTTGATGAACTTCGCATAGTTCGGCATTTGCTCCAAAGCATTGGCAAAGGGGATGTTGATGTGAATTTTCTTGAAAATCTCCAAAAATTTGGAGAACTGCTCATCTAAAGCTTTCTTCTTGAACCTCTGAGGGTATGAGAGTGGAGGCTTGTACATCGGTTTCGGCTCAGGTTTAGGCTCCTTTTCATCGACTTTCTTCTCAAATTTCTTCTCTTCAACAACAATTTCTTGGACTCCAACTTCTTTCCCACTTCTCAACTCTATGGCCTTACACTGTTATATGGGATTCACTTCAGTATTGCTTGGAAATTGACCGCGATTATTATCTTTCAGTGCGTTTGCCAGCTGCCCAATGCTAGTCTCCATGGATTGCAATACAGCTCCCATGTTGGCCACATGTGTCTCCAAGCTGTCAAGGCGAGACTCAGTTCTCGCCATCCTCTTACCTGATTCCTGCACAAAGGTACTAACCACATACTCCAAAGACAACTTACCAAAGACAACTTACCATCACCCTTATTAGTATTGTTAGCATATGAAAAATTTTCATTATTTCGCAAATTAGGGTGATAAGTATTGGGAACAGGATTACCTCTGTAATCTCCATAACCTCGGTAGCCATTAGGATTGATATAATTAACTTCCTCTGGGGTATGTGATCCTTCAACTCCAGTTGAATCTGCAACATTAATCTTTTTCAACGAAGCTACCTGTGTAGTCAGTGCAGATAATTGAGCAGTGATGGATGTGAGAGGATCCACTGCATACACTCCAGCTGGCTTCTTGACTCCCGTATGCTCAGATGGCCATTGAAAACTATTGATCGTCATCTGCTCCAACATATCATAGGCCTGTACATGGTCCTTTGCAAATATAGTACCTCCAGCCGCAGAATCCACATTCATCCTCGTGGGCGCATTCAGTCCGTTGTAAAACCACTCGATCTGTTCCCAATCTGCAAAATTGTGGTTAGGACAACGTCTATGTAATTCTTTGTACTTTTCCCGCGCCTCGTATAGCTGTTCAGTGTCCATCTGCCGGAAGGTGCTGATTTCTATTTTCAGTTGGGTGGATTTGGCAGGAGGAAAATATTTTGCAAGAAATTTTTTCTGCCATCCCCTCCCAAGTAGTGATGCTTCCTAGCGGCAGTGACTGCAACCAACTCCTTGCTTGATCCCTGAAAGAAAACGGAAACAAGCGTAAATGAATAATATCCTCAGACTCACCATTAATTTTTACCGTATCAGTAATTTCTAAGAAGGTCCGCAGGTGTAGGTGAGGATCATCTGTAGCGCTTCCATTGAATTGGTTTGATTGCACCATGTTAATTAATGTCGGCTTCAGTTCAAAATTGTTGGCGTTAATTGTTTCTCGAGCGATTCCAGAATAGTGAGCCTGGATCGTCGGTCTGAAGTGGTCTCTAATTGGCACTACAGGAGCTTGTTTTGCTTCTTCTTCAGCCATATTCCTTAATTATTCTCTTCTCGCTCTTCTCAAAGCACGTGCAGTTCGTTCAATCTCCGAATCAAAAAGTAGAGAATTTGCACTTTGAGATCGTCGCATAAACTGCAATTAAAAATAAGAAGAAATTAATTAGTAAATTGAAATAAAATAAAAAAACTCTAAATTAAAACTTAGACTAATTGGTAACAAGTCTAAAATAATAATCAAAATTTACTCCCCGGCAACGGCGCCAAAAACTTGTTGTAAAAAATACTCGCAAGCGTACGAGTGTCAAGTTTTAATATAATGATAAAATCAAGTATTCATCCCATAGAGAGTAAAATAAAAATATTTAGTACTTGTAATTAAAATAGTCCAAACTTTATCTAGAAAATCAATATTTGAGAGAATTGCATAAAAATAAAAATAAGCAAATGATTTTATAGCACGCACACAACTTTCAGATAAATATCAATCAGAGAAAAATGATCTAGAGGTTTAGATTTCACCTAGTTTCAACAACAATCAATCCTAATTAATTAATCTTCATGAATTCTAATCAATTAATAGCCAAGAACACTTAAGTTTATTATTTCCTTCTCCCGAGCAACAAATAATTTTTATCAACTACAATTCAATTTCAATATCCCTATTAAGAATCTACTTGCAGTGATCTATCACAAAACAATGTTTTTTTTAAAAGCTCTGTTAAAATTATACACTCTCCCGAGCTATATAAATAATTAACAGTGTATTTTCTAATGGTCCTATTCAAAATCTCCTCTTCCGAGTGCCAGATTTCAAATAAATATTACAATTCAATTATTGATTAGATAATTGAAAAGACAATCAATTCTAGAAAAAAACAATTAATATGGAAGAAACTCAATTCAATAAAATCAAAAATTTATGAAAGTGTCTACACCAGGTTCCATCCGACCTCTAGACTCTAAAAAAATTTAGTTCATAATAAAATTCTGAATAAAACAAAACATGTTCAAAAATCCAGACATAAATTCAGAATTAAATAAATAAAAGATAAGAATCAAATCCGTCATCGACGCCGTGTCCGGTCGATCGATCTCCGTCTTCGTTCTTCAAATAAAGCTTTGGAATTCTTCCAGAATATGCACGATCAACTCTCAAATATTTCTTTTATATGCGTGTAAAATATGTGGCGGCTCCCCTTCTCACGATCAAAGAATTTCCTTTTATATGTTGACACCAAAAGCCCAAGAAAAAGCCCATAAAAATATAAAGTTTCCTTCCCGATAGAAACTCTACAATCAGATATCTCTTCGGGGCGGGCTCTCTATGTAACAGCGCGAGCGTGCCTTAGTCTCGACATCAATTTTCCAAACTTGTCACAGCAGAAGTGCGATAGCGCTTGATTTCTCCCTTTAGCGCTTCTTTAAGCGCAAACAAGGCCCAAATAACAAAAGCCCAAGTTTCTTCTTTCGTTTCTTTTCTTCTTTTCTTTTGCTTTAATTTTCTTTTCTCCATTTTATTCTTTTCTCTTTTCAACTTCTTATTTTTCTTTTCTTTTCCAAATAAATTCAATAATTCTCTGAAATTACAAAAATAACATAACTTCCCATAAATCTGCTCGAAACAAACAATTAACAATTAAAATTGTATATAAATTAAGTGTATAAAATACACTTGTTAAGGCTTCTGCCCAAAAATGTTTTGAGATATTTTCAGAACTTAACATCACTCTATGCATATCTTGTGAAGTTATATTCTTCTTTTAAACAAATTCATTCTATTGTGGGTTTTGGGAGCAGAAAATTCATTATAAATACCTTTCTTACCACATAAATTCTCAAAAGAAGAGTTTTCGAACTCCTTACCATAATCAGTGAGAATTCTGGTCACCTTTATGTTGTGAAGATTCAAAATTCTAGTGAGAAAATTCTTAAAAACATCAAATATATCAGATTTTTCTCTCACAAATCATAACCAAGTATAATAGTGAAAAATTATCTACACAAACAACAAAATATTTCTTACCTCCACAGTTTTCCACATCCATTGGACTCATCGAGTCCATATGTACAAGCTGAAGACAAAGTGTTATCTCAGATGTTGGCAACATCTGGTGTGACACCCTGGTCTGCTTCTTTTTTACACACCTCACAAACAAATGAAATTACAGATTTTAAATTAGGCATACCTCTAACAACATCAAGCTTACTTAAATTCTTCAAAGTCTTGAAGTTTGCATGACCCAACTTTTGATGTCATATGTTAAATTCATCCACCTTTGAATGTCTACATGCCATCTCCTCTCCATGTTGATAGAAATTATCAAACGACCTCGTACCTGTCATCAAACATATGTTAGAGCTATCAAAAACTTTGCATAATTTCTTATCAAATCGCATATGCAAGTTGTCATCACAAAGCTGGCTAATGCTTATTAAATTTGTAGTTAGTCATTGACCGACCAAAACGGTATTTACTAGCAAGTGTACTAGGTCAAGTAATAATTTAGTGGACTAAGGTCCAGATGTCGAACCCACAGGGACTGTAAAATTGAATACCAAAATATATCTATTTCTACTTAATCTAGACTACTTAAAAAGATTTTGATTCAGATCTTTAACACTTAAATTAAATTGAAAGGAAATAAAAACGCAACAAAGAACTGGATTTATTCAAATAAAGGAAAGCTTCGATCAAGGACGCACATAGGCACCAGACAATTTAAGTAACAAGCAATCTATTCAAGATTCAGATTTAATCATAATTCACAGGAATTCTCCTAATTTATTCGAAGGGCTATTTCTAGAACAATCAAACCTATTCAAATTTGACGGATCAATATTTCGTAATTCTAATCAAATTTGAATGCACGAAGAACAGTGAAAATTCAGTTGACACCTAAACCGCATATTGAAACCGAATTCTATTTCTAGTCAGTTTTACAATATGATAATTATCGAAGTGATCAAAATTGAAACCTCCTCTGTCGACTTGGAATCAATTAACATGCAAGCAAATCACTGGCCAAGAAATTCACAAGACCAAATAAATTCGATAATCAATAAACTAGAATCAATATCTGAAAATCTCAAATCAATAAACCAGATTTCTACAAAAATCTTTCTGGCCCAATCACGTGGCCTTGATCGAATAATAAAAACTACTCACAATTCATAAATTAAAACAAAAGTTTAATCATGAATTGTAAAAGAAAAAAATAAAAGAAAAGAGAAGAGAAAATCTTCTCCCAAGCATGTAGTCGTAGCCGCCTTCCATGTAAAAATCTCAATTCTGGAACTGGAACCCTTATTCTGATGCTAAAAAATATATTTATAGGTCCCAAATATTAAAAAGATAAAATCCTTCCCGAGCAAGAATTTTCCAAAAATAAAACTCTGGTCGCGCGGCTCGCTCAAGCGAGCACAACCTCTCGCTCGAGCATGAGACTCTCTGTTTCCGAAGATTTTTGCTCCCGTCTCGCTCGCTCGAGAGAGCACCACCTCTCGCTCAAGCGAGCAACTTTCTGCCCAAAGAATTAATCATGCGCGATTGCCCTTGCTCTTGCGCCAATCTCCTTCTCGTCTGCGCTTCCTCACCTTGCGCTGAACTCCATCTTCCTTGCGCGTTAGCGCCTTCTGCAGCGCCAACCACAGCCTCAACATCATTCTTGTTTACACAGCACCACAGCTGCTTGCAATCCATGTTTCTTCATTGTCTCAATTCCGCTTCGACGCAGCTCGAGTTCCTTATGAAACTGAAGCTTTAAATCTTGCTTCTCCTCGTTTGTTGTTTCTCTTCAAGTCTGCTACCGACTCGATGCCGCTTTGAACTCTTCTTCTCGAAGTCTATGTTTCTGTTCTTGAATCCTTTGTTCTGGCTTCTGCTCATTCATCTTCTGGAAATTGTTGCTGAAGCTTGCACTAAATCATGCGCCTAAACTCGATCTTCAATCTCCAAGGAAATAGCGTCTTGTCATCGCAAATGTCGAGTTTCCTATAAATTAAACCAAGGGGAATGATGTGAATAATATGCATGAAACGACACAAAAAGGCATATAAAATACTACGAACATATGCAAAATTAAATATAAAAACACACAACAAAATGCATACAAAATGTTGTTATCAACAACCCCATACTTAACTCTTGCTCGCCCTCGAGCAAGACATGCAAAAACAAAATGCAAACAAAAACATAAGTATAAGGACGATTCATAAATTTGCAAAGCCTCCGAGAAGTTCAATCACAAAACCAAAAACACAGACATGCTCTCAACTTTTTATAATACACTTTCGGTTTAACATGAACGTGCGTGTGTGAAATGTCATTCCAATTTCATACAACTTAGACCGAATCCGTCTCAAAACTTCTTAGCGACCTATGACAAATCAGTGCAAGTTTCACCCTTCAAGTGTCCATTCCTCCCAACGACCTCTAGACAAAATCCCACCTCCCTTGAGATAATAAATTACAAACCTCCGGATTTTGCATCCGGTATTGCTTTAGCCCCAATAATTACCCGCTGACTTAGCTATAACTGGCTAGGATACGAAAAATCATTCTATTTTTTCTTTCTAATCCCCTCGTCTATAGCCCGGATGGAGCATCAATCCCATTTAATCCACATACTTATCCTTAAATTTAATTTTTTATAGGATTTTAATCCTTTCAAGGCCCGGATGGAATTGTATACAAATTTTTTTTTCTAGGTGCGCCCAATATCATAAGTGTAAACTAGAGCCTCATCAAAATTCATAGAACACAATCAAGATTCACAAATCACCTATTGCTATGCAATGGTCAAACAGACAGAAACTTCATCAAATCTTTCGTTACACTCCACTGGTCTAACACAAGTGCTTATAAATATTCATGATTCAACCTACAGTTTCTCATGTCAAGTCAAGAGCAAAATTTTTCAAAAATAAATTTTTTTCATCATAAACTTCATCATCATTGGCTATTATGACTCATCCCACTCATGCAAGACAACACAAACAAACAAAAATAAACAATATGAAAACAAACATGATGAACAAAAAAGATAATAACCAATGCAATGAACTAGTCTACCCCCTACTTATCCAAAGAATTGCCCTAAATTCTTCAGAACAATGAACATAATGCAAACAAACAAAAACACCATGAAAACGAAAATAATACTCCCCTGGTTTTTGATTAATTCTCTTCCTTCTTGACTGTATCCTTGGTGATGGTAGCAGCATTCTAGAATATCGGCAGGCACGACCAACTGGCATGGGACAAAAAACAAAACTCAAATAAAAACAAAACAAAAACAAAATAAAAAACAAAAGCAAAAACACTGGGTTGCCTCCTAGTCAGCGCTAAATTTATAGTCTATAGCCCGACTATACTCCTCTCTTGAGTGGCGAAATTCAAGGTGGTTTATCCACCGTCTGTGAAAAACTCGAATTAGTCCTGCACTTGCATGCTACATCATTAAAAATTTTATGCATTGGACCAATTCCTGCAGACAACTGCACTTGCTGACATGCATCACCAACAACATCAAGCATATCAATCAAACGAATAGCAGAACAAGCTTTCAAAATTGGGCTCTCAGTAGCCGACTTAGACATAGTAAAAACTACTTGTTCATCGTTCAGTCTCAACACCAACTCTCCTCTCTCAACATCAATCCACGCCCTACTAGCAGGAAAAAAAAGACGTCCTAAAATCAGGGGAACCTCTAAATCCTCTACCATGTCAAGGATAACAAAGTGTACAAGATAAATTAAATTATCAATCTTGACTAGGACATTCTCTACAATCCCTCTCGGATATTTAATAGAACCATCAGCAAATTTGAGAGATATAGCAGTAGGTTCAATATTTTATATTCCTAGTTTTCGAGCAATAGAATATGGCATTAAATTTATACTTGATCCTAGATCACACAGCACATTATCAAAAGACAGACTTCCAATATGACAGGGTATAGAAAAACTCCCTGGATCTTGAAATTTTGTTGGAAGCTTCTTTTGCAGCACTGCCGGCACTCCCCATTCACTGTAACCTGCGTAAGATCAGTCAATTTTTTCTTATTTTTCAGCAAGTCTTTCAGAAACTTTGCATATCTCGGCATCTGAGCTAATGCATATGCAAAAGGAATGTTAATATGCAGTTTCTTGAAAATTTCAAGAAACTTTTTAAATTGAGAATCAAACAGCAGTTGTTTAGCTCTATGGGGGGAAAGGTAAAGTAGATAAATCAACATTTTCATTAACTTCAAATTTTGATGTCTTACCTTTCTTACCTGTCGTGGAGGATTTTTCTGCACGCACCTCCTCTTTTTCTTCATCAATTTTTGGCCCTTCCATAGCCTTCTCTTCTTTCGGTTGCTTCTCAGACTGTTCAGATTGTGATCTCGTCACTACCATAATTGCATTCACGCCTTTGGGATTTGGTTCAGTGTTGCTCGGTAGAACTCCAACAGGACGTGTGGACAGTTGGGTTGCAATCTGGCCCATCTGAATTTCCAGCTTCTGCAGCATGCTCTCCTGATTCTGCAAGCGAGCATCAGTACCCGCCACGTACTTCATCATGATCTCCTCAAAACTCGAATTTTTCTCCTTTTTCTTGGGCTTCCAGTTTTGACTATAGCTGTTGTTGGAGTTGTATGGCTGCCTTCCTTGATTGCCCATAAAATTAACAACCTCTACTTCAAATAACTGCTGGTTTTGTTGCATATTCCCTTGTTCTTGATTGACCGGCGATGTTTTCATGAGTGCCACTTGGTGTGTCAGCGCATCAATCTTCGCATTCAGGGCCATTAAAGCATCAACCTCTAGAACTCCAGCCTTCTTCTCTCTCTTCACATCCGGCCACCCAAAGTTACTCTCTGCCATGTTGCCAATGATCTCCCAGGCTTCAGCTGGCGTCTTCCTGAACAAGCATCCATTAGCCGCAGCATCCAGAATAGATCGAACCGACTGATAGGCTCCATTATAGAATGTTTAGGTCTGCTGGCTTTGAGTAAGATTATGCTGAGGACATGTCCTCAACATCTTTTTGAACCTGGTCCATGCCGCATGTAGAGATTCTCCCTCCTTTTTCTTGAATGATATAATATCAGAGAACAACTTAGCCATCTTCATAGGAGGGAAGTATTTCTTTAGGAATTCTTGGACAAGCTCCGTCCAAGTAGTAATAGAACCAGTCGGCAGGTCATCAAGCCACTCCAAGGCTTCGCACTGTAAAGAGAATAGGAATAACCGCAGTCGCACTGCATCTGATGTTACCCCATTAACTTTGAACGTGTCGCAGATCGACAGAAAATGCTCAAGATGAGCGTAGGGGTCTTCCACAAACGTACCCCCAAATCTAGCTTGTAATTGGATCAGCTGAATTGTAGAGGGCTTCAGTTCAAAATTGTTCGCCTCAACAGCGAGGCGAACGATGCTAGATCCATAACCTTCAACTGGCGGCCTAATAATATCCCAAATAGTACGATTGTTCGCCATCTATCCTAGCACCTGAAAGTTACAAAGAAAAGAGAGGAATTCAGAATTAAATAATAAAAAAAATTAAAATAAAGTCTAATCTCAAGAGAAACAAAAATTCTGATAACAAAACAGTTCCCGGCAACGGCGCCAAAAACTTGACCGACTAAAATGGTATTTACTAGCAAGTGCACTAGGTCAAGTAATAATATAGTGGACTAAGGTCCAGATGTCGAACCCACAGGGACTGTAAAATTGAATACCAAAATATATCTATTTCTAATTAATCTAGACTAAAAAAGATTTTGATTCAGATCTTTAACTACTAAATTAAATTTAAAGGAAATAAAAACTCAACAAAGAACTGGATTTATTCAAATAAAGGAAAGCTTCGATCAAGGACGCACGTAGGCACCAGACAATTTAAGTAACAAGCAATCTATTCCAGATTCAGATTTAATCATAATTAACAGGAATTCTCCTAATTTGTTCGAAGGACTATTTCTAGAACAATCAAACCTATTCAAATTCGACGGATCAATATTTCGTAATTCTAATCAAATTTGAATGCACGAAGAACTGTGAAAATTCAGTTGACACCTAAACCGCATATTTAAACCGAATTCTATTTCTAGTCAGTTTTACAATATGATAATTATCGAAGTGATCAAAATTGAAACCTCCTCTGTCGACTTGGAATCAATTAACATGCAAGCAAATCAATGGCCAAGAAATTCACAAGTTAAAATAAATTCGATAATCCATAAACTAGAATCAATATCTGAAAATCTCAAATTAATAAACCAGTTTTCTACAAAAATATGTCTGGCCCAATCACGTGGCCTTGATCGAATAATAAAAACTACTCACAATTCATAAATCAAAACAAAAGTTTAATCATGAATTGTAAAAGAAAAATTAAAAGAAAAGAGAAGAGAAAATCTTCTCCCAAGCGTGTAGTTGTAGCCGCCTTCTGTGTAAAAATCTCAATTCTGGAACTGGAACCCTTATTCTGATGCTAAAAAATATATTTATAGGTCCCAAATATTAAAAAGATAAAATCCTTCCCGAGCAAGAATTTTCCAAAAATAAAACTCTGGTCGCGCGGCTCGCTCAAGCGAGCACAACCTCTCGCTCGAGCGCAAGACTCTCTGTTTCCGAAGATTTTTGCTCCCGTCTCGCTCGCTCGAGCGAGCACCACCTCTCGCTCGAGCGAGCAACTTTCTGCCCAAAGAATTAATTATCATGCACGATTGCCCTTGCTCTTGCGCCAATCTCCTTCTTGTCTGCGCTTCCTCACCTTGCGCTGAACTCCATCTTCCTTGCGTGTTATCGCCTTCTACAACGCCAACCACAACCTCAACATCATTCTTGTTTACACAGCACCAAAGCTGCTTGCAATCCATGTTTCTTCATCGTCTCGATTCCGCTTCGACGCAGCTCGAGTTCCTTATGAAACTGAAGCTTTAAATCTTGCTTCTCCTCGTTCGTTGTTTATCTTCAAGTCTTCTACCGACTCGATGCCGCTTCGAACTCTTCTTCTCGAAGTCTATGTTTCTGTTCTTGAATCCTTTGTTCTGGCTTCTGCTCATTCATCTTCTGGAAATTGTTGCTGAAGCTTGCACTAAATCATGCGCCTAAACTCGATCTTCAATCTCCAAGGAAATAGCGTCTTTTCATCGCAAATGTCGAGTTTCCTATAAATTAAACCAAGGGGACTGATGTGAATAATATGCATGAAATGACACAAAAAGGCATATAAAATACTACAAACATATGCAAAATTAAATATAAAAACACACAACAAAATGCATACAAAATGTAGTTATCAGTCCTTCAACATGAAGTACGTTGCGAAGCTTAGGAAGTCCAACAACTTTCATTGTGCCTTTTAAACAATATTTCCCTTTGAACCTTCTCCATATGTCACTTTCCCACTCTTTTGTTCAACATAATCTGTGAGAAAGTTATTAAAACCTGTCATATGACGTGAACTTCCACTATCAATGTAGTGACCCTTACCCGGATCACCTACTAAACAGAACTTAAGCATGCAATTAACTTAATAAAACAGATATCAGAAAAAAACTGCGGAAACCATAAACATTATACAATCCCAAGAAAAGAAATCTGTAATTTATCCAATAATATACAACCAAATCGAATAGCTGTATAAACCCAAACAACAGTAGTAAAACCTAAGCGAAGCTCCAGCTGGCCAACCACTGACTAGCCCCTCCTGGATCCACCCTCCTCGTCCAATCGCAAACCTGCCCCATGGAATAGGGTGTCCAGAAAATACAGAGTACGAGACGTGAGCATAAAATGCTCAGTGCGAGAGTATGAGTATACATGCATGCAAAGTGAACTCCCTATAGACTCGAGGTCAAGGATCAGATAACAGAGACAGACCGGGCCCTGGTATGTAGCACGCTGTGCCGTCGCTTCAGGAGGTGGCTCCCATACCGAAATAACCGTGGAAACGCCGGACCCAAATCGATGGAAGTCCATCCACTAACAGGATAGGGTACAACCCTACTAACAGACATCTCGAAGGAGATACAGCAAGATGCAAATGAATGCAGCATAATATCATGACATATAAATCATGCAGTCACATAATACATGCATACTCAGTCAGGATATCTCGAACAGTACTTTCGTACCTCAACACAGTGCAAGCTCTACCAACTCTAGGTCCACGCCTATAGTCTGCTCTACACTGCCAAATGATACTACTATCATTAAAGTGCTCTAAAAGCCTTAACTAAGCTGTTGCATACTCCTAAATATTTATAGGAAGCAAAAGCTATACCTTCGTCCGTCGTTAGCCCTTTGATGTCGATGCCTCCAGAACTTGGGCACAACTCCGCTACGACTACCGAACGCCTCGCCGACCTCCGGACCAAGCCTAAGAAGACTAGAACAGCTCCGAAAGGACTAGAAAGGAAAGGAGAACTCGGAATTTTCAATTGAAAGTGAAGTCTCGGCCTTCTATTTATAGACAACGATCGGAACTTCCGATCCTTGATCGGAACGTCCGAACCTCGATCGGAACGTCCGATCCTGCCATCGGAGCTTCCGAAGATCCTGATCTGCCACGTGTCAAAATATCATTTGTTGACTCCGGATAGGGGTGATCGGAGCCTCCGGTCCTAATCGGAGCTTCCGATCCAACCACACGTCATGCCTGACGTAATAACATCGGTGCCTACGATCGCTCATCGGAGCTTCCGATCCTGTTCGGAGCTTCCGATCGTGTCTTCGGAGCTTCCGATCCGTCCAATACCCAATTCAATTAATTAGCATTAATCCTTTAATTACTCAATTAGGGTACGGGCTACTACATTCTCCCCCACTTAAGATATTTCATCCTCGAAAACAGATCTTAAGTACCGAATGCAAATATAGAAATCAGAAACATTCTTTATTCAAATCAAACGTTTACAGAGTTTGCAACTGAATACAACTTAAAGAATGAAATCAAAACAACTCAGGATGGTCTTTACGCATCCTGTCCTCAAGCTCCCAAGTAGCTTCCTCAGTGCCTCTGCGCTGCCACTGAACTAAAACCAAAGGAATGACTTTGTTCCGTAAGACCTTATCCTTATAATCCAGGATACGAAGAGGTTTCTCAACATAAGTCAAATCCTTGTCTACCTGAACCTCAGACCGCTGCAAAATATGAGATTCATCTGCCACATACCGTCGTAACAGAGATACGTGGAACACGTCGTGAATACTGGACAGATGCGGTGGCAAAGCTAGTCGATAAGCCAAATCGCCGATGCTCTCCAAGATCTCAAACGGGCCGATAAATCTGGGAGACAACTTGCCCTTAAGGCCAAATCTGAGAATCTTGCGGAAAGGTGACACTCTCAGAAACACTTTCTCCCCGACCTCGAACTGCAAAGGCCTATGCTTGATATTAGCATAGCTGGCCTGACGATCCTGTGCAGTCTTAATCCGTTTCTTGATCTGATCAACAATGTCTATCACCTGCTGGATAAATTCCGGTCCCTCAGCCTGTCTCTCCCCCTCTTCTTCCCAAAAGAGTGGAGTACGACAACGTCGCCCATACAACGCCTCAAAAGGTGCCATCCCAATACTAGTATGTTAGCTGTTGTTGTAAGTGAACTCGATCAACGACAAGTGATCTTGCCAGGCTGGACCAAAATCCAAGACGCACGCTCTAAGCATATCCTCTAGGGTACGGATAGTGCGCTCTGACTGACCATCAGTCTCCGGATGATAGGCTGTACTCAAACTGAGAGTAGTACCCATCGCACGCTGAACACTTCCCCAGAATTTAGAAGTAAACCTGGGGTCCCGATCGCTGACAATGCTCACAGGCACTCCATGATGTCGGACGATCTCCTGAATGTACATCCGTGCCATGCGATCTACAGAGTACTCTCGGCTATAGGCAATGAAATGCGCTGACTTGGTGAGTCGGTCCACCACAACCCAGATAGCATCACAGTTCTTCGGGGATACCGACAAATGGGTCACAAAGTCCATAGTGATAAACTCCCATTTCCATTCCGGAATAGGCAGACTGTGAAGCAATCCTCCAGGTCGTCGGTGCTCTGCCTTTACCTGTTGACACACCAAACATCTTGAAACAAACTGATAAACACTGCGTTTCATTCCCTTCCACCAGAAACGAGTACGTAGATCCTTGTACATCTTGTTGCTCCCAGGATGAATACTCAACTTAGTGCGATGCGCCTGAGACAAAATCTCCTCTCGCAACTCTTCATCTTGCGGAATCACAAGACTACCAGACAAACACAGAAAGCCATCTGACTGATAATGAAATCCAGACGAGCTACCCTCGTTAGCTAGACGAGCTAAACACTGGGTCTTCGAATCAGACATCTGAGCATCTCGGATCCGCGAATACAAGGCTGGCTCAGATAATATCGCAAACATCTGGATACTCTGCATACCTTTCTTATGCTTGAAGGTATAACCTGAAGTACAACAGTCACTGATCGCACTAGACATCGAACAAGCCTGAAGTGCGGATAGTCGCACCTTGCGACTCAAAGCATCAGCGGTGAGATTAGCAGCTCCCGGATGGTACTTAATCTCGCAATCATAGTCCTTAAGCAAGTCCATCCAACGTCTCTGCCTCATGTTCAACTCTGCCTGAGTGAACAAATACTTGAGACTCTTATGGTCGGTGAAGATCTCAAATTTCTCGTCATACAGATAATGACGCCAGATCTTCAAAGCGAACACAATGGCTGCTAACTCCAAATCATGGACTGGGTAGTTGTCCTCGTGAAGCTTCAGCTGTCTAGAAGAGTATGCGATCACATGCCCATTCTGAGTCAGGACACAACCTAACCCCTGAAGAGAAGCATCCGTGTAAACTACATACCCTCCAGATCCTGACGGTAATGCCAACACCGGCGCAAAAGTCAACCGCCGTCGAAGCTCACGGAAATTCTCCTCACACTCGGAGGACCACTCAAAATCCACACCCTTGCGGGTAAGCTGCGTCAACGGTCGAGCTAACTGAGAGAAGTTCAGAATGAAGCGACGATAATACCCTGCTAGACCCAGGAAACTACGGATCTCAGCAACTGTTGTCGGACGCGACCAATTAAGTACCGCTTCAATCTTGCTTGGATCAACAGAAATCCCCTCCCTGGATATGATATGGCCAAGAAAGACCACTCTATCCATCTAGAACTCACACTTGCTCAGCTTGGCGTACAACTGCTCATCTCGAAGAGTCTGTAGTACTAACCGCAAGTGAGAAACATGCTCTTTCGTATTATGCGAATACACCAAGATGTCGTCAATGAAGACCACGACAAACTTGTCCAAATACTCCCTGAAGACACGGTTCATCAAATCCATGAATATAGCCAGCGCATTAGTCAAACCAAATGGCATCACTAGAAACTCGTAATGCCCATAGCGAGTACGGAATGCAGTCTTGGCTACGTCCTGATCACGGACTCTCAACAGATGATACCCAGATCTCAAGTCAATCTTGGATTAAACTGACGTGCCCTGCAGCTGATCGAACAAGTCATCAATACGGGGCAACGGATACTTGTTCTTCACAGTGACTCGATTCAGCTGCCGATAGTCAATGCACAGCCGCATCGACCCATCCTTCTTCTTCACGAAGAGAACAGGAGCTCCCCAAGGAGATACACTAGGACGAATGTACCCCTTGTCCAAAAGATCCTGTAGCTGATTCTTCAACTCACGCATCTCTGACGGAGCCAGACGATACGGTGCTCTAGAAATAGGCGAAGTACCCGGCATCAACTCTATGCCAAACTCGACTTCCCTAGCAGGAGGAAAACCCGGAATCTCATCAGGAAATACATCTGGAAATTCATCCACAACAGGAATGCTCTCTAACCCAATACTCTCAGCGGACAAATCAACTGCATAGATAAGGTAGCCTTCCCCGCCAGACTCCAGAGCTCGACAGGCTCTCAAAGCTGATACCAAAGGCATCGGGGGTCGCGCTCCCTCACCATAGAAAAACCAACTCTCACTCCCTTCTGGATGAAAGCGTACTAATCTCTGATAGCAGTCTACTGAAGCTCGATAGGTAGTCAACACATCTATTCCCAGAATGCAATCAAAGTCGTCCATCGCCAGGACCATGAGATTCGCTAACAGAATGTTCCCTTCGAACTCTAAAGGGCAACCCATCACTAGACGCTTAGCCAAAGCAGATTGGCCCGTCGGAGTAGAAACAGACATCACTACGTCTAGTGCAATGCATGGTAACTTATGCCTCTTAACAAAACGTGCAGAAATGAAGGAATGAGATGCACCAGTGTCAATAAGTACAAGAGCAGGTATACCATAAAGCAGAAATGTACCTGCGATGACTTTCTCATTCTCCTCCACTGCCTGATCATGTCTCAGGGCAAACACTTGGCCAGAAGCTCCTGGCCTCAAATGAGAACTCCCAGCAGACTGTCCCTGCGACCTCTGCTGAACGGTGGCCTGAGAACCCGATCCTAAACCAGAACCAGAACCGCCTCTCCCAGACAGTGGACAATCTCTCCGGATATGACCAGTCTCTCCACAACGGAAACAAGCTCCATAAGCTCTACGGCACTTGTCGGATGGATGGTTCTTCCCACAGTGATCACACTTGTCCTTCTTACCGTAACGGACAACACCTCCAGAACCAGAGGAAGAAGAAGATCCAGACTTCTTGAAAGTTTAGGCACGGGGACCCAAAGAACTAGCAGGCCTCGACTGAGGGAAAGACCTGTTCCACCGAATGCTGTCCTCCGCCTGGTGACAACGGCTCACCAAACCCTCGTAAGACATGTCATCGCCAACCGCCACATGGTCATGGATCTCAGGGTTAAGGCCCTGAAGGAACAGATTATACTTCATCTCTGAGCTATCAGCAATCTCGGGGCAATAGGATAACAGATCAAAGAACCTCTGCTGATACTCATCGATAGACATGGCTCCCTGTCGCAGACTCAGTAGCTCGCCTGCCTTCGACTGACGAAGTGCAGGAGGAAAATACCGCTTTTGGAAAGCTGTGCGGAACTCGGCCCAGGTGGCCACTCCTCTCGCCGTAACAAAAGGTGCAGAAGTAAACCTCCACAACCTGCGCGCACGCCCATCCAGAAGATAGCCAAGGGTCTCCACCTTCTGCTCATCGGTGCATTGGAAAGTCTGAAAAGTCGTCTCCATGCGGTCTAACCAGTTCTCCGCATCCTCCGGAGACTCACCTCCAACTAAGGGCTTAGGACCCATAGCTAAGAATCGACGCACAGTGAAACGCTCGTCGTCATGGTGACGATGACGCCGTTCTCGACGAGGCTCCCGGTCGGCATCGCCCCAACGCCCACCAACACTGCCATGAGAACTCTGGTCGTCACGATTTGACATCTACAAAAATACCTCAAGATGAGACTAAATCCCAAGAAATCTTTTGCATGCTCTGATACCATAAATGTAGTGACCCTTACCCGGATCACCTACTAAACAGAACTTAGGCATGCAATTAACTTAATAAAACAGATATCAGAAAAAAACTGCGGAAACCATAAACATTATACAATCCCAAGAAAAGGAATCTGTAATTTATCCAATAATATACAACCAAATCGAATAGCTGTATAAAACCAAACAACAGTAGTAAAACCTAAGCGAAGCTCCAGCTGGCCAACCACTGACTAGCCCCTCCTGGATCCACCCTCCTCGTCCAATCGCAAACCTGCCCCATGGAATAGGGTGTCCAGAAAATACAGAGTACGAGACGTGAGCATAAAACGCTCAGTGCGAGAGTATGAGTATACATGCATGCAAAGTGAACTCCCTATAGACTCGAGGTCAAGGATCAGATAACAGAGACAGACCGGACCCTGGTATGTAGCACGTTGTGCCGTCGCTTCAGGAGGTGGCTCCCATACCAAAATAACTGTGGAAACACCGGACCCAAATCGATGGAAGTCCATCCACTAACAGGATAGGGTACAACCCTACTAACAGACATATCGAAGGAGATACAGCAAGATGCAAATGAATGCAGCATAATATCATGGCATATAAATCATGCAGTCACATAATACATGCATACTCAGTCAGGATATCTCGAACAGTACTTTCGTACCTCAACACAGTGCAAGCTCTACCAACTCTAGGTCCACGCCTATAGTCTGCTCTACACTGCCAAATGATACTACTATCATTAAAGTGCTCTAAAAGCCTTAACTAAGCTGTTGCATACTCCTAAATATTTATAGGAAGCAAAAGCTATACCTTCGTCCGTCGTTAGCCCTTTGATGTCGATGCCTCCAGAACTTGGGCACAACTCCGCTACGACTACCGAACGCCTCGCCAACCTCCGGACCAAGCCTAAGAAGACTAGAACAGCTCCGAAAGGACTAGAAAGGAAAGGAGAACTCGGAATTTGCAATTGAAAGTGAAGTCTCGGCCTTCTATTTATAGACAACGATCGGAACTTCCGATCCTTGATCGGAACGTCCGAACCTCGATCGGAACGTCCGATCCTGCCATCGGAGCTTCCGAAGATCCTGATCTGCCACGTGTCAAAATATCATTTGTTGACTCCGGATAGGGGTGATTGGAGCCTCCGGTCCTGATCGGAGCTTCCGATCCAACCACACGTCATGCCTGACGTAATAACATCGGTGCCTCCGATCGCTCATCGGAGCTTTCGATCCTATTCGGAGCTTTCGATCGTGCCTTCGGAGCTTCCGATCCGTCCAATACCCAATTCAATTAATTAGCATTAATCCTTTAATTACTCAATTAGGGTACGGGCTACTACAATCAAAGTACCAATAACCTGAAACATTAGTTCTTAAAGCAGTATAAATCATGTAACAGTGAATATCAGCTTTTGGTACCAAAACCTTTCTTCCAGTGGGTCTGTTATTAGGGATGTTGTGGGAGGGTGTTAGAAACACCTTAGATGCAGACCTCTGCCAATAATATTCCTGCAGCTTAAAACAATATGGTTTGATATTACCAGGTCTATGACAGTAATGACAAACATACTTACGTTTTCTTCCATACTTTATAGGAATGGTAGGCTGTGGCTTGGTTTTGGTGGATCGGTTGATGTGACCTTTTTGGGTGAGCTTCATGTACATAAACTTTCTTTGACAAAAACAGGAGCTTTGAAGATTCACCAAGCTTAAACTTGTTGTTTTCAAATCCTAAACCAGCCTTACCATCTCTTTCCATCATGAGAAAATAATCAAGCTTGGTTGTGCTTGAGTTGAATTTAGCCAGTGTAGCCTTAGCTTTCATGATTTCATCTTTAACCTGACTTAATTCCAGATCCTTCTTATTCAGCATACCTTCAAGCCTTGATATATCAGCCTTCAAATCAGAATTTTCTCTTGAAATAATAGCATTCGTTTTATTCCTTTCAATCCAGTAAGCATGTAGCTCTTCAAATATCATCTGAGCTTCTTCTATAGACATTTTCTCATCACCTGCATCAGTATTACACACATTATCATTAGTAAAAGAATTTAAACATACTGACCTTTGAGAGATGTTGCGGCCAGGTGTGCCAACACCTGCGGCAACACCTAAAGGATTTACTTGCATCAGCTTATTTCTTTCCATCAAAGCTATCAGGGATATGTGGCTTTCTTCTTCATTCTATTCTTTACCTTCTCCAGAATATTCACCACTCAAAGATGTGTTCATCCCTTTTCGAAGTCTGTTTCACATTCATTGGCATAATGACCATAGCCTTGACATTCATGACAATGCACCGTGTCAATCTTCTTTGCAGTAGGCTCTTTCTTTCCTTCCAGCATAAGTAGAGGCTTTTGAGGATTAGGAAACTTCCTTTATGATTGATCAGACCCGCCTATTCTCAGAGTTTTGTTAGCAGCCGGAAAAAGTGGAGCTTTGAGTTTATGATCGGTCTTCTTTGTCTCCCTCATCTTCTTCGAATAATCACCAAACTTCTTTGTGATGAGTGAGATCGAGTCATCTCCCAAATCCAATTCAAATAATTCTTGAGGTTTGAAGAATGAGTTTGCTGTTGTTGAATCCATAATATTCCTGAAAAAATAATCCAGAATCAGCTCTTAGTGTATCAAGAGTAGACTTTGATACCACATGTAAGGGATATCATGGTTCATAAAAATTATCAGAATCAGATGTATAGCGAAAATATTAAAACGTGAATAGTAACAGCAAACTAACAATAAAAATACTCAAGAGTAAATATGCGTAAGTACTAAAGTAATAAAAGGTTGCACATACAAACAGATTCAGTTGTTGTCACTAGCTGTTGGAAACACCTTCAATAACACATTGAATAACATGCATCAGAATTTATGAAAGCATGAATAAAATAGATAAGAAACCAAATAAATTAGACTCAAATATTTAAGCAAGAGTATAAAATATTCTTGCAGCGCCTCAGGGCAAAACTTTCACTTGAAAAATAATTCAAAGAGTTTTACAAACCCTAAAACTAGTGAATTATTGTAAAAATCAATTTTCTCAAAACATATGAGAAAATAAAGAATAAAACAACTCCCTTAAAAGTCTACTGAAAGTAGAACAAGAAAACACGAGAAAGGAGTTGATCTTTGATGCCAAAATACGAGAGTAACACAACTTCGATCACCAATCTTCAATGCTCTCAAACCTTCAAGGCATCAACGGAAATCACAAAAATCAGAACGGTAAAACCAGATGGAGTTGATCCTGATTGCCAAAATTCGAGAACCACAAAAGGTCTTTCGATCAACACTCGTGCAAGGGTAATCTTCAAGTGTTCTCGACAAGCTTCACAGCAATACATAAACACAACCACGGCTGTGAAATCTTCAATCTTCTTATGTAATTCAGAGCTCTTGATTTCTCGTGAATGCTTCTCTGAATTTTCTACGTGAAACTCTCTTGTGCACTCTTATTTGTTTATCTGCTCTCGCTCTCTCCATTCTGCACTACGTTCTGCACGCCCCTGCTTCTCGATCTGCTTACTTTTTAAGCCTGAGAAATCTGCATAGATAAGATAAGTAATTTAAATTAGGAGATATATATAAAAGTTGAATAAGTGATAATATCTCCTAGTATATTTAACCCAATCAACCATATTTTAAATCTAAAAATATTATATTATCTCAATTCCAATCAAAATAATTTCTAATTTAAAATATATCAAACATATAGATAAAAAACACAATATTAACTATCAATCCTAGAAAGACAAACCACATTATTGTAATGTTTAAGTACATGGAAAGATATCAAGGAATAATTAATTCCTTTCAATTTCAATTCAGTGGACGGATTCATCTAATGAAACAAAAATCACAAAATCTAAAGTCGGTATAGATATGAACAAATCTAATGCCACCAAATTTGACCATTTCATGTAAATCTTACCGACCCATTAACAAAATTAATATTCCTTATCTGAAGATATATTGTTAAGTAAGTTGGGGTCGACTTTAGGTTCAAATTTCCAGCACTTTTCAACATTTTCCTAACAAAATATGATATGAAGGAATATTAATTTTCAGATAGAACCAAATTATATCAAAGGAAACTTTGCCAACTTTCAATAATATTCCGACTTGGTCGGAGTCTGGTAAGAAAATTAAAGTCAAATCATAGTATGTAAAAAGAGAAACTGTTTATATTATTCTTTTAAGCCTAATAAATCCGTTTTTTTTTTGTTTGCGTTTCATATTGCATTGCTTCTGCTCGATAAATTGAAGTTTTTAACTTCACATTTTCATCAAAATTTCACTATTTTCACATGTTTTACTACAGTTATTGGACCCTAACCAATAATGACACTCATAACAATATATACTTAACATTGATAACAATCATAGGCCATGCATTTGCCAATAAATGATGATAACTATATTACTTAAATCTTTTTAACTGCAAAACGACCTAAACATTATGATTCGATAATTTCAGCAGGGATAATCATCACACCTCAATACAAGGTGCTCTTTAATTTTATAATTTATTAAACCTAATTATTTTATTAATTTGATTCAAAATCATCAATGCCTTTTTCATATTAATGGAATCGATAAATTGTAAATTTACGTACAAATTTTAAATGTATTTGTCTATATATTTGTACTTAAATATATTTAATACATTTCTAGTTTATCTTATATTAGTATGATTGCAACAATTTTATTCCCCGAATATCTTGTCAACGATAGTTTAACTAGAACTAACTTCCATATAAAATAAGCTTTTTCTTATTTTTTTTTTTATTTTCCCTTTCAATCAACGCTATTTACAACTATCAAACATATATTTCATATTTGTTTGTTCATTAAATAAAAAACCAAACAAATCATTTGTATCTAATATTCAGGAACAAAATACAAAAATAGTAAGTCTACATTTAGACTGTAAGGTAATAATCAGAAGGTTTATCTAAAGGAAGATTTGAGTAAGAGTTCGTATTGTAGTGATCCAACCTAAAATCACTAATTAACCAAAACATAAAGCATGCAACTCAACTTAAAAGCGGTAAATCAGAAAATTCAGCGGAAATTTAAACCATAAATACAAAATAACTGGCAGAAAAATCGAGCTAAAATCGAATAATGTTATAATATTCCATCGAATGGAAAGCACTAAAATCGATAACTGACAACCTGATACGAAAACAGGAAAAACCACGAAACCACTGCAGATCAACGACCGTTACCTCCAAGTCCGTCCAACCTAAGTCCTACCCCATATAATAGGGTGTCCAACACAAAACACTATGAACGTGAGTATATAACGCTCAGTACAGAAGTACGAATATACATATATCATGCATGAACATGCAATATGATGGGTGCTGGAAAAGCCTATCCAGAAGACTGCTCAGTCAAGGCATAATGGTATGTAGCATGCTGGGCCGTCCCATCAGGAGGTGGCTCCCATACCATAAAATTATGGATATATCCGGATCCAAATTCATGGAATCCATCCACTAGAAATACGGGGTTGAGCGACCCCTACTACAACTATACAATCAAGGCATAAAGCTCAACATATTCATTCATGCAGCATAATATCAATGAATATAAGAATGCCACAGAAACATACAATTATAATACATGTATATTCAACCTAGCCTCTCGGATAATACGTATGTACCTCTATCTAGACAAATCAAGCACCCTAACAACCTAGCAGTCCAGGTACTCAAAGTCCAAGCCTATAAGCAATAATCACCATATCACTTATAATCTTGTAACACACCAAATTTATTTTAATTGAGTTTATTTGAGATAATCGGAGATTACAGAGTTCAAGAGCCGACTTGATTTTGATTGGGTCCATTTTGCAATTTTTGGATTTTTCAAGGAATAAAATGCAAATTTGGACTTTAAAATATATTTATACAAGAGTTGACCTTCTCCTTCACTTCACCTCCTTCTCCTTGGCCGACTAGTCCATTAGAGATGCCTCCCAAGCTTCTCCAAGCTTTGTGATTTCAGTTTTTGCTTGATCCGTCCGTTAGAATTTATTTCTGAAGGCAGATTAGCGATCCCGGCTGCAAGAGCTTCGTTCTATAATAAGTATTTCTCCGATCAGTTATACTTCTTGTAGAGACCCGCACCGTGATCACTTACTAATCAGAAGCTTAAGCATGCATTTAACTTAAATAATAAATCATCATAATTAACTGCTGAAAAGCATAAATAAATCCACAAATATAATAATTATGATACAACCATATCGAATAAATCCAATGTATTAACCCAAATACAAAAGAAACAAAAACCTAGACAAAGCCTTGCTGGTCATCCAACGCCTAAGCTCTCCTGGAACCACCCGCATAATCCAGCCACAGACCTGCCACATTGAATAGGGTGTCCAGATGCAACAAGTACGGGACGTGAGCATGACAAGCTCAATACGAGAGTATGAGTATACGGTATTATATGTGCATGTATGCAAGTGAACTATGTACCAAGACACGAGGTCAAGAATATCTGATCAAGAACAAACTTGGGTCCTGGTATGTGCCACGCTGAGCCGTCGCTACAGGAGGTGACCAACATACTCAGAAGCCCTGATGGTGACCTAACACAAGTACACGTGTCCAACCAACTATCAGTGACCTAACACGAGATCCGTGTCCAACTGATTTTGCTGACCTAACACGTGTCTCTGTGTCCAACCATGTACTGATAGGATAAATATCCCAATACCGAATATCGCAAGGATACAAGCTAAATATGCTCATGTATGCAACATACAGTCGTGACATGATTTATATATAAAGGCATATAAAACATGTAATAACATAATCCATGCAAACACATAATACATACATACTCAATCTGGATATCTCGAATAATACTTTCGTACCTCAAAAACTAGGCAAGCTAGACCAGTACTATGTCCAAGACTACAGTCCACACTACAATGCAAAGTACTCATGCATTATCACTTTATTCTAAAAGCCTTAACTAGACTATAGCATACTCCCTATTTACTATAAGGAGCCAGAGCTATATATGCGTCCATCATCAGCCCGTTGATGACGACTGTCCCAGAACTTGGGCACCGCCCTGTCACAACCTTGGAGCACCTGGCCAACCTCCGGACCAAGCCTAAGAAGGCTGGAATCACCCCTAAACCCCTAAAACCAAGCTGGAACCGAGAGAGATTGTGTGAAATTGAGTGAGAAATGAGTCCCTCGGATGGCCTATTTATAGGCGAAGTTCGGACGGTCCGAACTTCCACTTGTCCGAGCCATTTTGACACCTGGGCTCTGCTGAGTTTGGACGGTCCAAACTCGAGTTCGGACGGCCCGAAGTGGTTCGGAGTGCCCGAAGTGATTCGGAGGGCCCGAACTGGTCCGGGTGCTCCGAACTGTTTTGGTCCTTCTGAAGTCTTTTTTGGACCCCCGGGACCCACCCTACCATTTTCGAACGTTTCAGATATGATTTTCTACTTATTTTCACCAAATAAGTATTACTTAAACATGTTTTGACACTTTTAAAATTATTTGTCATTTTCTAACATGTTTAAAATCACTTAATCTTGTAAAATGGAATTGGGCTACTACATTTTCCCCCACTTAAGATAATTTCGTCCTCGAAATACATCTTAAATACCAATATGGACTTGAATAAGAACAACAAGTTATTTATTCTCTCATATCATTTTACAAGACCTCACTGAATCCAAATAATCACTAGTAACATCATGGTCTCCAGACTGGGGTAACTTTCCAATAACCTGTCTGAAGTACAAAATACTTCCAGAGCAATAATGGAAACCACCCAAAAAAATCTTACAATCACTTAATAAGAAATCCAAATCATCATACTGATCATGTCCCCGATCACTATCTGCAACTCTGATAAGGCCAGATGATACTGATCAAATCTCCTGGTTCTCCCCCAGTACCACCTGCGAAAACTATCCATCATCAATAACCAATGACCTAAACACTGAATCATCTCAGACACTATGTCAAACCACTGACTTTCTGAATCGTTTCAGGAGAAATTCTAGAACTGATCACCAGCACAACTCTAAACCCTTGTTATGCAAATATCTATGCATACTAAAACGCCTATGATCATCATGGCGATGGTGATGACGACCCGACGATGATCTTGATCGTCCTGATCGCCCCAACATCCACCCACGCTACTATGGATACTTTTGTCACCAAGTCCCGCCATCTATACGATGTTCAAAAGGTTAAACCCAATTCCAACAATCTAGATCCCAAGATTACTATGCATGCTCTGATACCATAAATTCAGTGACTCATGCCGTGATCACCTACTAATCAGAAGCTTAAGCATGCATTTAACTTAAATAATCAATCATTAGAATTAACAGCGGAAAAGCATAAATAAATCCCCAAATATAATAATTATGATACAACCATATCGAATAAATCCAATGTATTAACCCAAGTACAACAGAAACAAAAACCTAGACAAACCCTTGCTGGTCATCCAATGCCTAAGCCTTCCTGGAACCACCCGCATCATCCAGCCGCAGACCTGCCCCATGGAATAGGGTGTCCAGATGCAACAAGTATGGGACGTGAACATGACAAGCTCATTACGAGAGTATGAGTATACGGTATTATATGTGCATGTATGCAAGTGAACTGTGTACCAAGACACGAGGTCAAGAATATCTAATCAAGAACAAACTTGGGTCCTGGTATGTGCCACGCTGAGCCGTCGCTACAGGAGGTGACCAACATACTCAGAAGCCCTGATGGTGACATAACACAAGTACACGTGTCTAACCAAATATCAGTGACCTAACACGAGATCCGTGTCCAACTGATTTTGGTGACCTAACACGTGTCTCGGTGTCCAACCATCTACTGACAGGATAAATATCCTAATACAGGATATCGCAAGGATACAAGCTCAATATGCTCATGTATGCAACATAAAGTCGTGACATGCTTTATATATAAAGGCATATAAAACATGCAATCACATAATCCATTCAAACACATAATACATGCATACTCAATCTGGATATCTCGAATAATACTTTCGTACCTCAAAAACTAGGCAAGCTAGAACAGCACTGTAGCGACCCTACCCGGATCCACTAGCTAATCAGAGTTAAGAGCATAATTAAACATGCATTACATAAAATGCTACGGAAGACTTAAATAAAAATAGACCGGCAGAATACAACCGGTTAAACCAATTTGATTTATACAACCAAATCGAATAAATATCCTAAAGGCAAAAGCTACAACTAATCCTGCTGTCTTCACTGGTCACTGGCTACTCCAAGCTCCTGGTGCTCAATCCTGCACCTACAGCTGCCCCGTCGAATGGGGTGTCCAGATACACAAAAACGACTGGACGTGAGCTCTAAGCTAAATACGAAAGCACTGGGTAAAACATACAAATATGATGCATGTAAATGATAGGGTATCCATATATGGGATAACTGTATACAACTGCTCAGTAAAGGCGCCTTGGACATGAGTGGTACAACCCGGGGAGCAAACCCTGTGTACACTGCTCATTCCTATAGGAAGTGGACCGTGTCCCCAGATGCTAATCACCCATGACCCGTCAGTCACTGGTCACTAGACATCACCCGTCCAGACAGGGCTGAGCGGCCCTACATGGCTCATCTCAAAAGATAGACATGCACAATATGATATGCACATGCTGCATAATAATATGACACACAAATGCAACATATAAGCATGCAAACCCACTGGCTATCTCAGTCAGTGCTTACGTACCTTACTATAGGCAGTTCCTAGCAGTCCCGCTCTAGGTTCCAAACCTATATCAGCTCTACAATGCAAATACCCATGCATCAATAATTAAGCTCTAAAAGCCTTAACTAAGCTATTGCATACTCCTAAATAATTTAAGGAGACCATAGCTATATATGCGTCCGTCGTCAGCCCGCTAATGACAATTGCCTCAAAACTAGGCCACAGCTCCGTTACGACGCCTGGATCGCTATGCCACTTCTGGATTCCCAATAGGATGCCTAGAACTCCCTAGATCTGAGTTAGAAGGCTTAGGAATCAGATAGAAGAGAGGGAAAGGTGCACTTAAAAATGAAATCTCGGCCCCCTATTTATAGACAGAGTTCGGAGCCTCCAAACCCGGTTCGGACCGTCCGAACACGATCGGAACCTCCGATCCCATCTTCGGAGCGTCCGATCACCCAATATTACGTCAGCCATAATGTCACCTTGCTGATGTAAGCAATGACACGTGCCCTGGTCCCGATCGAAACGTCTGATCTCACCGACGGAGCTTCCGATCTCGATCGGAGCCTCCGATCCGAGTTCGGATCCTCCGAACCCGTTCGAATCCTCCGATCTTTGGTTCGGATCCTCCGATACATCCGAACCCTCAGGACCTTCCCGACCATTTTCGAGTGTCCTGAATCCATTTCTGGACTCCGTTAACCCATTTGAAATTTCCTTAATCATGTTTTACTTAATCTAAACATGATTACACGATTAATATACTCATTAATCGCTAATTCTGGATACGGGTCACTACATTCTCCCCCCCTTAAAAGATTTTACCTTGAAATCTAGGGTAAAACCTCGAGAATGTACAAGAAACCCTTGCTCGAGTGTCTGGTCGAAATATTCTCCGACACACTCAGACTCCCGTCGAATTCTCTGCAAGCTACATTAATGCTGAACCGCATTAACATTTTCCCATCTGAAAATTACTGTGCTACTGGTCGACAGTCGGACTTCCCTAGCTCTAGCGAATCGTAACATGACACATCTTTCATTCAAACCACGATCTTCCTGACCACGAAGAATCAAATACCCGCTTGATCAAGATCATCGTCCCAAAAGAAATCTTATATTGACGAAGACCAAGTCATAACCAGACTGGTTTACGACATTCGTCGAATCACTAATCAAAGCTAACCATCTAATGGTTCCAAAAGTTCTCGGTGCTCAACACCTCTAGTCAGGAAAATACTAATCCCAACATTGTGCTGACACATTCTAACATGAATCTCGCTTTAAGATAATCCAGTTGACTCAAGTCTATACTTCAACGTAACTGCTCACAACGTTCCCTAGACTGGTTACCCTCCCCACTCTCCCTGAAGCACAACCAGCTTCCCAAGGAATTCTGGGAACTTAAACCATCATGTCTAGTACATTCTGCTGTCCACGTTTCTTAGTATAATCTCAACACTGTGCCCTGATGATAACTATCATCACTTGCAATTCATGACGCTACGTCATCTCCTAGCCATTGGCCTACGAAATCACGCATATTTTCAATAGAAGTCATTACGCCTCTGATGATCTACATCATCTCGATCATAGGTTATTCACCTCATGAATTCCAATCGTTGGACATCCTCTGGTTAGTTATACATACTCGCAATCACTGTACACACATCAAGACTAAGGCAAGCTCCCACCAATATGCTCGACTGGAACATTCCACAGTGCATAGACATATGGAAATGCTTCCTATTCCGTCTCGAAACTCAACAATCATTGCACCTGGTATAACTCAACTCAAGGTCTCTGACAATACAATCAGTTCATACCAATCTCCCAAGGTTGAACATACTGATCCTGGAACTAAATCCCAACGGATTCTCAATAGTCAAATCACTCCCTTGCCAAACGCATCAGTCTCAGCACTGAACGATCTAATTCGTCGATTCCCTAGTCAATCCTGGAAATACTTGTGCTCGAAGTAACTTGTCACACAATGTATCTCTGATTGTCGTTTATTGCTACAACGCAATATCTTTGACCAACAGTCTGCATATATGTGACTCACTGACTCCAAAGAACAACTCGATCCGTCATGATCTTGCAAAATCTCGACCCCGTAGGCAAACCTCGTTGGCTACTAAGTCGATCCTTGACTATTTCAGTCACATATCGCACATCACTCGATGGAAGATTAGTGACACAACCTGCTAGATCTCGAGAACTAGATCCCGGTAAATGTCATATCCCACAATCAAACAACTGATGTCCATAGAAGCATCCAATCCTTGTTGGATCCTAAACCCAATGGTGCACATAGATGCCCTCACTTAACCGAAATGTCCAATCAACAATCTTCACTATTGTTGTCCAATGGACAACTCTCACATGAAACAACAACATGATCCTTTCCTGACCTATTGCTATCACTAAGCAATTGATTGAATCAATATCAGTTTACTTTTTAACAAGAATGCACTATACTGGAAACTACCAACTCTCTTGCTTGTCTCCACTGTCAAGTTAGCACCTAACTTGATCATACAAGTCAATCATAACCTTTCGATAGATTAGTCCCTGGCAACCTAAAGACCCTAAATCATCCGAATTGTCAAATGCTCTGAGATGGTATTCAGTACTCATTCCATAAGCACTACTCGACAAAATACTATCCCCAGTATTCTTCGATTGCTCTATCCAAATCATCACTGATTGGATTTACCCTATCGATCTCGTCGAACTACTGACGTTCGCGCTCATTCGATCAGACAACCACTGATCATCTAAACCTACGTGGCTCAATCAATAACCATGACTCATCTGCCACGAAGAACTATTTCCAAACACTTGGAATACCAAAATCGCTTTGGTTTCAACACACTCATGATTGATAACCAATAAATAGATATTAGTAGTCTATCGACATAATCTTGTGCCTCACTACTGACAGCTACCTCGTATGTTGAACGTAATCAACCTAACTCTGACAGAGTTAGCCTAATTGACACTAGTAGTCATTAGCACAGATTCCGTGCCACCTACTAGATCCACACATCTAGCAGTAACCCAAAGGTTAATACCTATATGCTCAAGGTACACACTCGTCAAGGAAATCCCTCCATGACTGGTTCCCACAGCAGAACACTCAAACTATATATCCGGCACACCAGACGATATCGAACCATCGATATCAAACCTGATATCTTAATCCAAGGTCATACCTCGTCGTGACTGTCACCAAATCCCTAGACTGAGTAGCCTTCCCACCGCCATCTCCTGAAGCACATGGCTCCCAGGTAACTCTGAAGTACAAGGACTCCTAGAGTAATACTGGCATAGGGTCGCGCCCCATCACGTCTAGTCCTGGTCATAGTCCACAACTCTCGGCATATACTGGACCTGGTATCCCGATGAAAACCCATCATCACAAGTCTCAACCTAACAAAGGTTAGACATCCTACTGTTCTCAAGAAAACAACCTAGAACAAAGCCCAAATGTTCTAAACCGAACAATACCCTTAATGCCTCTAGATGAGTCCACTCATCGATGACACTATCTTAGTCCTCTGACTAACTAGGTCAATCCTAGGAAAATGCCTAGACTAACCGCAAGTCACACTATCACAGTCGGCCCACTCAAATCCCATGAGCTGCAATAGTTGAACACTAATCAACTAAAACCATGCTAACCTTAGCAAAATCACTTGAAATCATTCACGAATTGCTGGATAAATAAAACATGTAACATTGCTTTATGTACAATTCTCTTTATTACAATCCTGTGTAATACATACAATATCCAAAATACAATGAAATGTACAACCATCAACTTGAAATGATACAAACATAGTATGATGATTACAACTGAAATACTGTTTACAACTACAACGATACAGTATTTAAATCATCTTACTAGTCTTGTTTACAAACACGCATCGATACAAGCATACTCCCGACCAAGTCTCTCTACATGTCCTCCTACGAAGAACTCCGGAGAAATGGCTCGTGATAGCTAACCAGCTATGCTCTGCGTCAGTGCATGTCAGTCGACCCCTTCTGCTCACGATCTACCATCAGAGTTCTTCTTGTAACCAAATCATGCTTCTGAACATGATGTTTCCCGTGTGCCTACCGAATTCATCGATACAAGCATCCCGACAAAACTATGTTCCGCATGAAAATCTCTCCAACTACGACTGAAGAATCTTCAAAGTAGTGTCATCATGGTAATGACTGTACAGATGCAAGCATCAAGTAAGTCCCCACCAATCCTCTACCACTGCCTCTGGCATCCGGTGCTCGATCCAAAGCTAGGATCCACCTGAGTATAAGTCTTGAAAACTCGGGCACGATTCCTCGCCCCTATCCGCACTTGCTGGAATCCCATAAGCCAAATCTTTAGAAATCCTGCCGATGATGATAGTCCTCGGGCAAACTAATTGCCGCATCATCACCTCTTCCAAGGTCTAATCAATCCTATAAGGATAACCCAAAGTCTCATTACTATATCCCAAGTCTCTTGCATGCATATGCTCTGATACCAATAAATGTAGCGACCCTACCCGGATCCACTAGCTAATCAGAGTTAAAAGCATAATTAAACATGCATTAAATAAAACGTTGTGGAAGACATAAATAAAAACAGACCGGCAGAATACAACCGGTTAAACCAATTCGATTTATACAACCAAATCGAATAAATAGCCTAAAGGCAAAAGCTACAACTAATCCTGCTGTCTTTACTGGTCACTGGCTACTCCAAGCTCCTGGTGTTAAATCCTGCACCTACACCTGACCCGTCGAATGGGGTGTCCAGATACACAAAAAAGACTGGACGTGAGCTCTAAGCTCAATACAAAAGCACTGGGTAAAACATACAAATATGATTCATGTAAATGATAGGGTATCCATATCTGGGATAACTGTATACAACTGCTCAGTAAAGGCTCCTAGGACATGAGTGGTACAACCCGGGGAGCAAACCCTGTGTACAATGCTCATTCCTATAGGACGTGGACCGTGTCCCCAGATGCTAATCACCCATGACCCGTCAGTCACTGGTCACTAGACATCACCCGTCCAGACAGGGCTGAGCGGCCCTACATGGCTTATCTCAAAAGATGGACAGACACAATATGATATGCACATACTGTATAATAATATGACACACAAATGCAACATATAAGCATGCAAACCCGCTGGCTATCTCAGTCAGTACTTACGTACCTTACTACAGGCAGTTCCTAGCAGTCCCGCTCTAGGTTCCAAGCCTATATCAGCTCTACAATGCAAATACCCATGCATAAATAATTAAGCTCTAAAAAACTTAACTAAGCTATTGCATACTCCTAAATAATTTAAGGAGACCATAGCTATACCTATGTCCGTCGTCAGCCCGCTGATGACAATTGCCTCAAAACTAGGCCACAGCTCGGCTACGACGCCTGGATCGCTATGCCACTTCCGGATTCCCAATAGGATGCCTAGAACTCCCTAGATCTGAGTTAGAAGGCTTATGAATCAGAGAGAAGAGAGGGAAAGGTGCACTTAAAAATGAAATCTCGGCCCCCTATTTATAGACGGAGTTCGGAGCCTCCGAACCCAGTTTGGACCATCCGAACACGATCGGAACCTCCGATCCCATCTTCGGAGTGTCCGATCGCCCAATATTACGTTAGCCATGATGTCACCTTGCTGACGTAAGCGATGACACGTGCCCTGGTCCCGATCGGAACGTCCGATCTCATCGACAGAGCTTCCGATCTCGATCGGAGCCTCCGATCTGTGTTCGGATCCTCCGAACCCGTTCGGATCCTCCGATCCATCCGAACCCTCGGGACCTTCCCGACCATTTTTGAGTGTCCTGATCCATTTCTGGACTTCGTTAACCCATTTGGAATTTCCTTAATCATGTTTTACTTAATCTAAACATGATTAATCGCTAATTCTGGATACGGGTTACTACAAGCACTATGTCCAAGCCTACAGTCCACACTACAATGCAAAGTACTCATGCAATATCACTTTATTCTAAAAGCCTTAACTAGACTATAGCTTACTCCCTATTTACTATAAGGATCCAGAGCTATACCTGCGTTCGTCGTCAGCCCGCTGATGACAACTACCCCAGAACTTGGGCACCGCCCTGCCGCAACCCCGGAGCACCTGACCAACCTCCGGGCCAAGCCTAGGAAGGCTGGAATCACCCCTAAACCCCTAAAACCAAGCTGGAACAGAGAGAGATTGTGTGAAATTGAGTGAGAAATGAGGCCCTCGGATGGCCTATTTATAGGCAAAGTTCGGACGGTCCGAACTGCTACTTGTCCGAGCCATTTTGACACCTGGGCTCTGCTGAGTTTGGACGGCCCGAAGTGGTTTGGAGAGCCCTGACTGGTCCGGGTGCTCCGAACTGTTTTGGTCCTTCTGAAGTCATTTTTGGACCTCCGGGACTTACCTTACCATTTTCGGACATTCCGGATCTGATTTTTTTTCACCAAACATGGACTCTTTAAACATATTTTGACACTTTTAAAATTATATGTCATTTTCTAACATGTTTAAAATCACTTAATCTTGTAAAATGGAACCGGGCTACTACACTTCTATTTTCGGATGTTGTCAGAATCGATTGAGTTTCGGTTATGTTTCTCTTGAGATAGTTCCTATGAATTATTCTCAGTCGGTTTTTTATTAGAGAGTCGTTCGGATTTTTTATGAATTTTCTTATAATTTTCGAAATTTGGAGTTTTGAGATTTGATGGGTTTCAGTCTTTATTGGTGATTTGATATTGAATTGAGTTGGTATCGATATTATAATGATGTTTGCATTTCCAATTTGATCAGAATATAGCCGTTATGCCGCCGGTTTGGGATTTTTTGGATTTTGGGAGTTTGATTGAGTTTTTTTGGGAATCGTTGGAATTGGATTGATTGATTTTCTTAATTATCTCCTTTCAGACTTGTTTGAGCTTCGTTGGACTCGGAGTTCTTGGAGTTCGAATCATTAAAGAGTCGATCAAGGTTTGGTATCGAATTTACCCCTTTTTTTGTTGAATTGATATTCGTTTGGATGTGATGGAAATTCTTGTCCTTGTAGCAATCTAATTGGAGAAAATTCTGAATCGAGAAAGGTATAAGACGACTTAGACTTGAATGGAATGATTAACTCGAATTCGACTTGATTCGAGTGTTCCGAAGAAATCACATACTTGCCTGTTAACTGATTTTCTTGACTTTAGTTGAATGAGTTATGATTTGTATTGCAATCATATTGAGATTCTTAGAATTATAGCAGGGGGCATTGGCAGGCGAATTACTGTAATGACCGACTTAACTCTCTTTAGTTGCTTCAGAGTCTAGAGGATTGAAGTACACATCATCCACCTCGAAAGGGGAGTTGAGTGAGATTGTTTGTGGTATTTTATCCTCGGGATCCGAATCGAAGAAGAAGAGAATAACCGGAGTACCTTTTGATTATCCAAACTTGATAATCCCGAACTTTAAAGACATGCACTTCATTTTAGATTCCTCTTGAATTGCTTTGTTGATAATTGTATATCATAATTTGATATATTAATTGATATTCCATGTTTGTTGCTTATACTGGGAATATTATTCTCACCGGATTATCCGGTTGTTGTCTTGTCTTTGTATGTGTGCTTGAAAACAGGTGGGGCAGGACCAAGTCAGAAATCGCATGGCTAGATGGCTGAGTTGAAAGATGTGAGGACTTGGTGTTTTTAGAATTCGAATTGTAATTCGAACTTGTTTTGTATTTGGATTGTAATCTAGAACTGATGCATGTTCTACTGGTTTGAATAATGTATAACTCAAGAACTACCTTGTATTGTATTTGAATGTCGTTTTTGATTGAGTATGCTTGTTGAGATTGTTGAATGGAGGAATGCATGCCTTAGATAAATTCTGAAAATTCTTGTTCAGAGCTAGCCGCTCGATCGGTAGAGTTTAACCGATCGAGCGAGGCAGTTGCAGTCTGTTCTCTGTTTTGTAAATTGCTTGCCCGCTCGATCGGTTGAACTCTACCGATCGAGCGGTGTTGGTGTTTCAGCCAGGCAGAAAGTTTTCAAAAATTTCTCGCTCGATCGGTTGAGTTCTACCGATCAAGCGAGGCACTGTTCATTTCAAAAAAAAATTAATTTATTTTATTGCTTTTATCTTCGATTCTTGTATGCTTAATTATTGTTTAATCCAAGATTAGATGTTTAGAATCGAGGTCTCACATTAAGTGGTATCAGAGCGATAAGTTATTGGTTGAACTAGAAGTGAGAGGGGTAGATCGAGTCCGCGTGTATTGACTCCTTGAATGTGATTGAGTTATCTTTTGTTTATTTAATTCCATGCGAGCATGCTTTATTATTTGAGAATTATTTGAATTACATGATTTTGTGATTTAAATTTATAAAGCATGATCTACATGAGATATAACTGTTTTTGTTATCGACTGGTATCCGAAATTCTGAGAGGTTGAAAGGGCACCGAATTGTAGCGATTGAGATATCTTGTGTCCTAACCTTTGATTATCAGATGGGTCCTCATTGAATAATTAACAAAAACCCACCGACAGTTACTCCTCCGAACGAGCAAGCTAGTATCGTAACTGATCAGATGGATGTCACATCGACGCCTATGGAAACCTTGCTGAAAAGGTTTCAGTCGTTTAACCCGCCTTTGTTGCAGGGTACAGAGAATCCTGTTGACCGTGAGAGCTGGTTGTACGACATTGATCATTTGTTCGATTCTCTTGACTATTTAGATGACCGCCGAACTAAGTTAGTCATTCATAAGCTTCAAGGTGTTGCTAAGAACTAGTGGATCACGACGAAGAGAGCCATGGAAAATCGAGGTACAACTATTAACTGGAATCTTTTCAAATCTGAGTTTTATAAGCGGTTCTTCCTAGTTTCGTACCAAAAGGACAAGGGAGCCGAGTTTGCCAATCTGAGGTAGGGGAATTCGAATATTGAGGAGTATGTATCCACGTTTGATAGTTTGCTGAGATTTGCACCGCACATTGCCGACAACGAAGAAGCAAAATCCGATCAGTTCATTAATGGTTTGAACCCTGATATCTTCACGTTGGTAAACATTGTTAGGCCTGATAATTTTGCGGATGCCATGAATCGTGAAAAAGGAGCAGAAGCAGGTTTGTGGAGACAGAGAAGAGCTCTAGTTGTACCTCAGCAGCCTAGTCAGTCTCAGAACCAACCATCTCATTACCAGAATCAATATTTTCAATTTTAGAATCAACCACCGAGTTCTGAGGGTGGTAGAAGTGGAGGCAATAGGAAGGATTACTATCATCCAAAGCGAAAGCAGTTTAAGAAGCACGGAAGCAGTTCTTTGAGCTTTAGTGGCTCGAGGCAGTTTGGATCGGGACAGAGTTCGAGTCAGTCAGACATGTCTTGTGCCAATTGCGGAGGTCGTCACTCCAGTGATTAGTGTAGAGGTATTATTGGAAGCTGCTACATCTGTAACCAGGCGGGGAACTTTGCCAGATCGTGTCCTCAACAGGGCTCTGAGCAAGCACAGAGTGGAAATTCTTCGAGACAGACACCTCATCCTCAACGGCAAGCTTCTATGGTCCACTCTTTCCAACCTCAGCATTAGAATAGACAGGAAGGTAACCATCATGCGAATCAACCTCCCAGACATCAGGCACAAGTCTTTGCTCTTACTGTGTAGTAGCCCGTAACAAAAATCAGTAATTAAGGAATTAATCATAGTTAATCGGGAAGAGTTCGGAAGCTCCGAACAGGATCGGAAGCTCCGATGTAGGATCGGAAGCTCCGATGGTATTACATCAGGCATGACGTGTGGTTGGATCGGAAGCTCCGATCACCCATATCCGAAGTCAACAAGTGAAATTTTGACACGTGGTAGATCAGGATCTTCGGAAGCTCCGAAGGCAGGATCGAACGTTCCGATCGAGGTTCGGACGTTCCGATCGAGGATCGGAGGCTCCGATCGTTGTCTATAAATTGAAGGCCGAGAATTCATTTTCAATTGCCAAATCCGGATTTCTTCTCTACTCTAGTCGTATTCGAGTTGTTCTAGCCTTCCTAGGCTTGACCCGGGAGTCATTGAGGCATTCGATAGTCGTAGCGGAGTTGTGCCCAAGTTCTGGTGGCATCGACATCAAAGGGCTAACGACGGACGAAGGTATAGCTTTTGCTTCCTATAAATATTTAGGAGTATGTAATAGCTTAGTTAAGGCTTTTACAGAACTTTAATGATAGTAGTATCGTTTGGCAGTGTAGAGCAGACTATAGGCGTGGACCTAGAGTTGGCAGAGTTGCACTGATTTGAGGTACGAAAGTACTGTTCGAGATATCCTGACTTAGTATGCATGTATTATGTGACTGCATGGTTTATATGTCATTCATTTATGCTGCATTCATTTGCATACTGAGCTATCTCCTTCGAGATTTCTGTTAGTAGGGTTTTTTCCTATCCTGTTAGTGGTTGGACTTCCATCGATTTGGGTCTGGCATATCCACTGGTATTATGGTATGGGAACCAACTCCTGAAACGACGGCACAGAGTGCTACATACCAGAACCCGGTCTGTCTCTGTTATCTGATCCTTGACCTCGAGTTTATAGGGAGTTCACTTTTCATGCATGTATACTCATACTCTCGTACTGAGCGTTTTATGCTCACGTCTCGTACTCTGTGTTTTTGGACACCCTATTCCATGGGGCAGGTTTGCGATTGGACGAGGCGGGTGGTTCCAAGAGGGGCTAGGCAGTGGTTGGCTAGGTGGAGCTTCGTCGAGGTTTATTTCGATTTGGTTGTATAATCTATTTTGGATATTTACAGATTCCTTGCCTTGGGATTGTAATTTTAATGTTTCCGCAGTTTATTCTGATATCTGTTTATTAAGTTAATTGTATGCCTAAGTTCTATTTAGTAGGTGATCCGGGTAAGGGTCACTATATTTATGGTATCAGAGCATGCAAAATATTTCTGGGATTTAGATTCTACATAAAGATAATCGTTAGGTTAATTTTGTAGATGGTAGATCGTGACGGCCAGAGTTTTCATGGCAGTATTGGTGGACGTTGGGGTGATGCCGACCGTGAGCCTTGTCGGGAACGCCGCCATCGTCATCGAGATGAGGACCGTTTCAGTATACGTCGATTCTTGCAGACGGGGCCTAAGCCCTTGGTTGGGGGTGAGTTTTCGGAGGATGCGGAGAACTGGTTAGACCGCATGGAGACGACTTTTCAAACTTTCCAGTGCACCGAGTATCAGAAGATGGAGACACTGGGTTATCTTCTGGATGGACGTGCGCGCAGGTGGTGGAGGTTTACTTCTGCACCTTTTGTTGCGGCGAGAGGAGGGGCCACCTGGGCCGAGTTCTGTACAGCTTTTCAGAAGCTGTATTTTCCTCATGCACTCCGTCAGTTGAAGGCAGGCAAGCTACTGAGTCTGCGACAGGGAGCCATGTCTATTGGTGAGTATCAGCAGAAGTTCTTTGATCTGCTATCCTATTGCCCCGAGATTGCTGATAGCTCTGGGATGAAGTATAATATGTTCCTTCAGGGCCTTAACCCTGAGATCCATGACCGTGTGGCGGTTGGCGACGACATGTCCTACAAGGGTTTGGTGAGCCGTTGTCACCAGGCGGAGGACAGCATTCGACGGAACAGGTTTTTCTCTCAGTCAAGACCTGCTAGTTCTTTGGGTCCCCGTGCCCAATCTTTCAAGAATTCTGGATCTACTTCTTCTTCCTCTGGCTCTGCTAGTGTTGTCCGTTTCGAAAATAAGGACAAATGTGATCACTGTGGGAAGAACCATCCATCCGACAAGTGCCGTAGAGCTTCTGGAGCTTGTTTCCGTTGTGGAGAGACTGGTCATATCCGGAGGGATTGTCCACTATCTGGGGGAGACGGTTCTGGTTCTGTTTTAGGGTCTGGTTCTCAGGCCACCATTCAGCAGAGGTCGCAGGGACAGCCTGCTGGGAGTTCTCATTTGAGGCCACGAGCTTCTGGCCAGGTGTTTGCCCTGAGACATGATCAGGCAGTGGAGGAGAATGAGAAAGTCATCGTAGGTACATTTCTGCTTTATGGTATACCTGCTCTTGTACTTATTGACACTGGTGCATCTCATTCCTTCATTTCTGCACGTTTTGTTAAGAAGAATAAGTTACCATGCATTGCACTTGACGTAGTGACGTCTATTTCTACTCCGACGGGCCAATTTGCTTTGGCTAAGCGTCTAGTGATGGGTTGCCCTTTAGAGTTTGAGGGTAACATTTTGATTGCGAATCTCATGGTCCTGGCGATGGAATAATTTGTTTGCATTCTGGGAATAGATTTGTTGACTACCTATCGAGCTTCAGTGGACTGCTATCAGAGATTAGTACGCTTTCATCTGGAGGGGAGTGAGAGCTGGTTTTACAATGGAGAGGGAGCGCGACTGATAAGTGCATTTGGTATGCATTAGTTTGTGACATTTTTATATATAATTTTGTGTGCATTCATATTGTTTTAATGTGTTTTTATGTGTTTTAGTTCATGTGTGAGACCTCGGTTCCAAACAATAAGGCATACAATAACCAAAGGTTAAAAGAAATAAAGAATTTTTTTTTTGAAATAGTGCCTCGCTCGATCGGTGAGAAACTCAAAAGGTTCTGCCTGAGAAAACCAGCCCTCGCTCGATCCGCAAGATCTTACAGATCGAGCGAGCCACAAAAATTCCAAAACAAAAACTGCATCAAAATGACCTCGCTCGATCCGCAACATATTGCCGATCGAGCGGCGATAGAAACAGAGCCAAAAACAGCAGAATTACATGTTAGTAACTTGAGTCCGATATCAACAAAATATAATCATGCATTACAATCCCAAACTCTCCAATTAATGCATGAAGTACTGGAGTTATACAACCGCTCCAAATATAGAATATGTGATGATAACATGTCGACAAGGCTCGCATAATAAATACAACATAACAACGAAGTTCGATAACTAAACATGTTCTAACATATACTAGGTAGACATGGTGACACGACTTCTAAACCGAGTCTCACTACAAGCTCTCCCTCTTGATGTTAACCAGGCCTTCGCTGACTTGGTCCTGCCCCACCTGTTGCCAAGTACACATACAAAACGAAGCAACAGCCGGATAACCGGTGAGAATGATAATCCCAGTAAAAGCAACATAATAAGTAATACAACAATAATCATTCTTTCAAGACAACGACGAAATCAATAACAACGTAATGAGATGCATGTCTTTAAACCAGGATATCAAATCTGATAAACGAGGGATTGCTGCTGTGCTTTTGGGATCCCGAGGATGAGATCACGTAACGACTCACCGACTCTCCCAATCGAGGTGGTGCCACGTATCCCACTCCTCTAGACTTTGAGCAACTATAATTAGTATGCTAGCACCAGGCGAAACGACTACGACCTAGGCCACTCAATCATAGTTCCCAAACGTCTAAACAAAAAGGAGCAGTTCTGCCCGCTAGAAACAAGATTGGCTCAAGATGAATATATATCAAAACATAAACATAAGCCACATAAACAACTCAAATAACAACCAAAATACAAGTTACACATGCTAGAACAAGTATTGATGCAATATGTGATTTGAAAGGGAAACTCGAGAACCACCAGTCCCGAGTACGATATCCCGCTACAATGACTGCTTTTACCTTTCAAGGCAGTAGTTCCAACTTCTGGAAAGCTACAACAAAATATTGTACCAACATCTATACAACCTAAACAACAAACGACGACTCAAGGAAAACTCTCTACCGATCTTCGTCCCACTCTTGACGAACAATGCTGCTAACACGGGGCTTGACAAACTCCAAACGAATCTGTTCAGATACAAATCAAAGATCAATTACCATGATCGACTTACAAGCCAAGTTCAACAACTTCAAAAACGGTTCAAATCTCCAAAACTCAAACCGACGGCATAACGGCTATAACTGAACAAACCGATAACGCAGACAACAGTTCAATAGCGATATAACCTCATAACAATGCTAATACCACCTTAACAAGGCAATCCCAACAAATCTCAAAATCAATATTTTCGAAAATGGCTTCCAAAAATCACAACAAATCCGAACGTCGCTCTAATTAAAAACCTACAGATAATAAACGATAAAAACTCTGCCAAGAACAACATACTAGAATCTAGATCGATTCTAACAACCTTCGAAAAACAAAACATATCCAATCGGAGAAATACTTACGGTATAACGGAGCTCTCACTGCAGTGATCACTAATCTGCCTTCAGAAATAATTTCCAACGGACGGATCGAGCTCAGACTGAAATCTGGGAGCTTGGAGAAACGTTTAAAGCGTTTCAATGGAGGGGAGGCGGCTAAGGGAAGGTGATGAATGAATAATACAAGCCATTGCCCTGATAAATATTAATAAAACCGATATTTGTGTTTTAGTCCCTGAAAAATCCAAAATTTGCAAAAAGGACCCTGATCAAAATCAAGTAGGCTCTTGAACTCTGCAATCTCCGATTATCTCAAATAAACTCATTTAAGATAAAAATGGGGCGTTACAATTCTCCCCCACTAAGAAGAGATTTCGTCCTCGAAATCAACAAGAACCACAACTCATAAGATAGAATAAAGAACTAAAGACAGTAAGAAGAACTCACGTCATCCGAATAACTCCGGAAATCCCTGTCTCATGTCAGATTCTATCTCCCAAGTTGCTTCCTCGACGCCGTGACGGCTCCACTGCACTTTCACCAACGGAATCAACTTGGTTCTTTGTTGCTTTTCTTTCCGATCAAGGATCTGAATCGATTGTTCAAAATAGCTCAGAGTCTCGTCTAACTCGGCTTCATCAGGCTGAAGGATATGAGAAGGATCTGGATGATACTTTCGCAGCATAGAGACGTGAAAAACATCGTGAATACCAGATAAAGACGGAGGAAGTGCAAGTCTGTAGGCAAGATCGCCTATCTTCTCGAGAATCTCGTACGGCCCGATGAATCTCAGAGATAACTTTCCTCTCTTCCCAAATCTAACAGTGCCTCTGAACGGAGAAATCTTCAGAAAGACTCGGTCTCCCTGATCAAAACTCAGAGGTCTACGCCTGAAATTCGCATACTTCGCCTGTCTATCCTGAGCTGACTTCATTCTAGACTGAATGACCTTAACCTGTTCTGCCATATCTCAAAGCATATCCGGTCCCAAATCTGGTGACTCGGACAAGTCATCCCAAAACAACGGAAATCGGCACTTCTTGCCGTACAATGCCTCAAAAGGCGCCATACCGATACTCGCTTGGAAACTATTGTTGTAAGAAAACTCGACAAGAGACAAAGAATCCTGCCAACTAGTGCCAAAGTCTAGTGCTACAGCTCGCAGCATATCCTCTAACGTCTGAATAGTCCGCTCTGACTGTCCATCCGTCTGAGGATGATAAGTTGTACTCAGATTCAATCGAGTACCAAGTGCCTCCTGAAAACTATGCCAGAAGTGCGAAGTGAATCTAGGATCTCTGTCTGAAATGATCGACTTCGGTACCCCATGCAATCTCACAACATTGCTAACATACAACTCAGCCATCTGATCATGACGATACGTCATCCTATAAGGAATAAAACATGCAGACTTCGTCAATCGGTCGATTATTATCCAAATGGCATCGCATCCTCGAACGGATCGTGGTAGCTTCGTGACGAAATCCATAGAAATATGATCCCATTTCCATTCAGGAACAGATAGGCTGTGCAATAGACCACCCGGTCGTTTCCGCTCTGCTTTCACTTGCTGACAAATCAAACACCGAGATACAAACCTCACGATGTCGCTCTTCATTCTCTTCCACCAGAATTGAATCTTCAAATCGTTGTACATCTTACGACCTCCAGGATGAACGCTGAACCGACTTCAATGAGCCTCTCGGAGAATACGCTGTCTCAACTCCAAAATAGTAGGCACAACAATACGGTTATTCACCAACAAAACATCATCTCTAACCTAGAATTCAGACTGATGTCCCGATCTGACTTTCTCTACTGAAACCTGAATGCTCGGCTCAGACTTCTGTGCTTCTCTGATTGCAACAAACAACTCCGGCTCGGCTTGAATAGCAAACACTCTGATAGTCTCCCTATCTGTTTCAAACTCTATACCAGAAGTTCAACAATCATCGATCAACTGAGAAACACCAATAGTAGAAAGAGATAAAGAACATAGCTTTCGGCTCAAGACATCTGCAACTGCATTCGACTTTCCCGGATAATAATTGATTTCACAGTCGAAATCCTTCAACAGATCTAACCATCTTCTCTGTCTCATATTCAGCTCTGCCTGAGAAAACAAGTACTTAAGACTCTTATGATCAGAAAAGATCTTTAAAGACTCACCATAAAGATAGTGACGCCAGATTTTTAGAGCAAAGACGATCGTAGCTAGTTCAAGATCATGAACTGGATAACGAGTCTCGTGCGGTTTCAGCTGCCTCAATGCATACGCTATCACATGCTTATGCTGCATAAGAACACAACCCAAGCCTCGATTAGAGGCATCACAATAGACTGTGAAACCTCCAGTACCTTTTGGAATAGAATTGGAGCACTGGTCAGTCTCCTCTTCAGATCAACAAAGCTAGCATCACAATCTGGAGTCCAAACAAAAGGCGCATTCTTCTGAGTCAGCTGGGTAATTGGCTTGTCAATAGACGAGAAACCCTCGATGAAACGACGGTAATAACCAGCTAAACCCATGAAGCTTCGGATCTCCGGCACTGAAGTAGGTCTAGGCCAATTCATAACCGCTTCAATCTTGCTGGGATCGACAGAAATCCCATCTTCAGAAATAATATGACCGAGAAAGACAACTCGATCTAACCAGAATTCACATTTAGACAACTTGGCAAACAACTGGTCAACTCACAAAATCTACAGTACGATCCTCAAGTTCTCTGCATGGTCAGTACGGTTCTTCGAGTAGATAAGAATATCATCGATAAAGATAATGACGAACTCATCTAAATAACGCTGAAAGATTCGGTTCATCAAACCCATAAAAACAGCTGGAGCGTTAGTCAAACCGAACGGCATGACTATAAACTCAAAATGACCATACCTCGTTCTGAATGCGGTCTTAGGAACGTCTTCCTCTCGCACTCTCAATTGGTGATAACCTGACCTCAGATCAATCTTAGAGTAGACAGAAGAACCATGCAGTTGATCAAAAAGGTCATCTATTCGGGGTAAAGGATACCTGTTCTTAACTGTAGCCGGATTCAATTGGCGGTAGTCGATACAGAGCCGCATAGAACCATCCTTCATCCGAACAAAAAGCATAGTATCACCCCAACGCGATAAACTAGGTCTGATGTATCCCTTGGCAATTAAATCCTCAAGCTGCTCCTTCAATTCTCTCAATTCAATAAGTGTCATACGATACGGAGCTTTTGAAATAGGTTGAGTACCTGGCACTAAGTCAATGCTGAATTCGATTTCTCGAATAGGTGGCAAACTAGGAACATCTTCCGGGAACACATCAGCAAAATCTCTAACCACTGGTAAGTCAACCAAAGCTGGGCTAGATTTCAGTACATCAACCTCATAAACCAAAAATCCTTCTGCACCTCTCTGTAGCAAACGAGTCATAGATAACACTGAAATCAAAGGAATTCTATATCGAGAACCCTTACCAAAGAATTTCCACTCGTTTGCCATTTCAGGTCTGAACCTGACAACCTTCAGAAAACAATCAACTGTTGCCCTGTACTTGGTCAAAGCATCTATACCGACTATACAATCAAAATCTGACAATCCAAGTACAATACAGTCGAATTCTAACATATTTCCTTCAAAACACAGTTCACAGTTCCTGACTAATCTGACAGAAACAATTCCTCCACCCAAAGGTGAAGTAACAGCTACTACTGTAGGCAACAACTCAGTAGGCAAAACATTCAATAACACAAATTTCATAGAGATAAAGGAATGGGAAGCACCTGTATCTATCAAAACGTGAGCATAATGATCAAAAATCGAACAGTTACCTGCTATAACATCATTAGGTGCCGCCTGAGCCTGATCCTCTGTCAAGGCGAAAACTCGTGCCTGCTGTCTCGGGGGCTGGTTTGCAGTAGGGTTACCCCCCTGTCTGTTCTGCTGCTGGGGCTGGAAAGAGTGAACTGCAGGAGACTGCCTCTTAGGCTGAGCTGCAGGTCTAGACGAACTCCCACTCTGAGCTCTATCTCTGTTACGCTGTGGGCATACCTTAGAGAAGTGTCCCGGTTGCTGACAGGTGTTACAATTGCCAAAGACTCCCACACACTGATCCGGTGAGTGTCTTCCTCCACACTTGCTGCAGTACAAGGATGATGATCCAGAGCTCTGTCCTGAACCAAACTGTCGGGAACCACTGGAACTAGACGAGCTGTTCCCCTGCCTTTTGAACTGTTTACCTCTTGCCTTGTACTGATCCTTTCTGTTTCCCCCACTGCTACCACCTTCATACCTCTGCTGCTGGTTCTGATGCTGAGATGGTTGATTCTGATATTGAGACGGTTGGTTCTGATACTGCCTCTATTGCTGAGGTGCCACCTGATTACCTCTTTGCCTCCACAAGCCTGCTTCTGCTCCCTTTGCGTGATTCATGGCATCCACAAAGTTTTTAGGCCTATTGGTGTTAACCAACAAGAAGACGTCGGGGTTCAACCCATTGATGAACTGATCTGCCTTAGCTTCTTCATCTCCGCCAATTAGCGGTGCAAAACGCAACATACTATCAAACTTAGCCACGTACTCTTCAATGTTAAGATTCCCTTGCCTCAGATTGGCAAACTATGCTCCCTTATCTTTTCGATACGAGATAGGGAAAAACCGCTTATAAAACTCAGATTTAAAAAGATTCCAAGTAACTTCCGTAACTCTACTCTCAAATGCTTTCTTTGGCATGATCCACCAGATCTTAGCACCACCACGCAGCTGATGAATTACTAACCTGATTCGGCGGTCATCGGTGTAGTCAATGGAATCAAACAACTGATCCATATCATCCAACCAACTCTCACAGTCAACTGGATTTTTTGAACCCATCAAAAACGGCGGATTGAACGACTGAAACCTCTTCAGCAAGGTTTCCATAGGAGTCGCTGAAGCATCCAACTGATCAACTTCAGTGCTAGCTTGCTCAGTCGTAGGAACTGGCGGTGTGTTTCTGTTTATCACTCGACGAGGACCCATCTGATAATCAAAGGTTAGGACACGAGATATCTCAATCGCTACAATCAGTGCCCTTACAACCGCTTGGAATACCAGATACCAGTCGATAACAGAAACAGTTATATCTCAAGTAGATCATGCTTTATAAATTAAATCACATAACCATGTAAATCAATAATTCTCAATAATAAAGCATGCTCGCATGGAATTAATTACACAGTTAAAATAATTCAAACACATGCGAGGAGCCAATACACGCAGACTCGATCTACCCGCTCACTCTAGTTCGACCAAGAATCTTAACTCTTTGATACCACTTAATGTGAGACCTCGGTTCCAAACAAATGATCTCGGGATTAAACAACAATAAGTCATACAATAACAAAAGGTCAAAAGCAATAAAGATTTTTTTTTTTTTAAATAGTGCCTCGCTCGATCGGTAAGATCTTACCGATCGAGCGAGCCAAAAACTCAAAAGGTTCTGCCCGAGAAAACCAGCCCTTGCTCGATCCGCAAGATCTTGCAGATTGAGCGAGCCGCAAAAATTCCAAAACAGAAACTGCATCAAAATTCCCTCGCTCGATCCGCAACATATTGCCGATCGAGCGGCGACAGAAACAGAGCCAAAAATAGCAGAATTACATGTTAGTAACTTGAGTTCGATATCAACAAAATATAATCATGCATTACAATCCCAAACTCTCCAATTAATGCATGAAGTACTGGAGTTATACAACCGCTCCAAATATAGAATATGTGATGATAACATGTCGACAAGGCTCGCATAATCAATACAACATAACAACGAAGTTCGATAACTAAACATGTTCTAACATATACTAGGTAGACATGCTGACACGACTTCTAAACCGAGTCTCACTACTAGCTCTCCCTCTTGATGTTAACCAGGCCTTTGCTGACTTGGTCCTACCCCACCTGTTGCCAAGTACACATATAAAACGAAGCAACAGCCAGATAACCGGTGAGAATGATAATCCCAGTAAAAGAAACATAATAAGTAATACAACAATAATCATGCTTTCAAGACAACGACGAAATCAATAACAACGTAATAAGATGCATGTCTTTAAATCGGGATATCAAATCTGATAAGCGAGGGATTGCTGCTGTGCTTTTGGGATCCCGAGGATGAGATCACGTAACGACTCACCGACTCTCCCAATCGAGGTGGTGCCACGTATCCCACTCCTATAGACTTAGAGAAACTATAATGAGTATGCTAGCACCAGGCGAAACGACTACGACCTAGGCCACTCAATCATAGTTCCCAAATGTCTAAACAAAAAGGGGCGGTTCTGCCCGCTAGAAACAAGATTGGCTCAAGATGAATGCATATCAAAACATAAACATAAGCCACATAAACAACTCAAATAACAACCAAAATACAAGTTCCACATGCTCGAACAAGTATTGATGCAATATGTGATTTGAAAGGGAACTCGAGAACCACCAGTCCCGAGTATGCTATCCTGCTACAATGACTGCTTTTACCTTTCAAGGCAATAGTTCCAACTTCTGGAAAGCTACAACAAAATATTGTATCAACATCTATACAACCTAAACAACAAACAACGACTCAAGGAAAACTCTTTACCGATCTTTGTCCTACTCTTGACGAACAATGCTGCTAACACGGGGCTTGACAAACTCCAAACGAATCTGTTCAGATACAAATCAAAGATCAATTACCATGATCGACTTACAAGCCAAGTTCAACAACTTCAAAAATGGTTCAAATCTCCAAAACTCAAACTGACGGCATAACGGCTATAACTGAACAAACCGACAACGCAGACAGCAGTTCAATAGCGATAAAACCTCATAACAATGCTAATACAACCTTAACAAGGAAATCCCAAAAAATCTCAAAATCAATATTTTCAAAAATGGCTTCCAAAAATCACAACAAATCCGAACGTCGCTCTAATTAAAAACCTACAGATAATAAACGATCAGAACTCTGCCAAGAACAACATACTAGAATCTAGATCGATTCTAACAACCTCCGAAAAACAAAACATATCCGATCGAAGAAATACTTACGGTATAACGGAGCTCTCACTGCAGTGATCACTAATCTGCCTTCAGCAATAATTTCCAACGGACGGATCGAGCTCGGACTAAAATCTGGGAGCTTGGAAAAATGTTTAAAGCATTTCAATGGAGGGGAGGCGGCTAAGGGAAGGTGATGAATGAATAATACAAGCCATTGCCCTGATAAATATCTAATAAAACCGATATTTGCGTTTTAGTCCCTGAAAAATCCAAAATTTGCAAATAGGACCCTGATCAAAATCAAGTCGGCTCTTGAACTCTGCAATCTCCGATTAACTCAAATAAACTCATTTAAGATAAAAACGGGGCGTTACATCATGTGTGTGTATTTCACTCCGCTTAATTTTGTAGGAAAATGGATTTTTGAAGAGTTAATTACGGAGCAGCCTTGATCTAAAAATCATATTTAATTTAAAAAGATTCAAATCTGATCTCCAACGTTCAGAATGAAGTTCAAGGTGTTTTGAAGCTGCAGTCCAAATTTCAGGTCAATCCGACGGCTAGAACTCAATTTATGAATTTTTCAAAATCGTCGCTCGGAGCAGGTTGAAGGTTGCGCCGATGGTAAGAGTTGTTGCGCGTTTGCACAACAATAGGCACAAACAAACATGGAGAAGGCGCTATCACGCATCAAGGATTGTGTTTGGCGCTAAAGAGATGAGTTCAGCGTTTGACAAGGCGCAATCGCGCACATCTTTAGCATTTCAGAAATTAAAGAACGCGCGCGGGCGAGCTTTACACCTCGCACGCGCGCAAGAGGAAATTCCATAGAATTGTGAGAAGAACGCGCGCGAGCGAGCGTCTACGTCGCGCGAGCGCAAGAGAGGATGTCTGAGCCACTGTTTATTATAAATGCGCGCGCGCGAGGATCTCATGGCGCACACGCGCGTGTCGTGAAGAGAGTTATTTCCGAGAATTTCTTGTTACGTAAGGAATTAATTTTTTAGGGAATTAAAATACTATAAATAGGAGTTTTCAATATTTTTGAAGGGTTCCAGAATTTCAACGGAGAAGAGGAGGCTGCTACTGCTACCAGGCTTGGGAGAAGATTTCTTCTTCTTTTCTTTTCTTTTATTTTTACTTTTGATGATTAAAAACCTTGTTTAATCATGATTTTATTTATTGAGTAGTTTTCTTTTTCAATCAAGGCCACGTGATTGGGCCAGAAAATTTATGTAGAAAACTCGTTTGTTTATTTGAGATTTTTAGACTTGATTTGATTTTATTAATTATCGAATTTATATTTGTCTTACAAATTTCTTGGCCAGTTATTTGTTTGCTTGTTAATCGATTCCAAGTCGACAGAGGAGGTCTCGATTTTTATAACTTCGATAATCAACATTGTGTAAAACTGACTAGAAATAGAATTTGGTTTCATTATGCGGTTTAGGTTTTTATTGAATTTTCACAGCAATTTATGCATTCAAATTTGATTAGAATTACGAAAGATTAGTTCATCAATATTTGAATAGGTTTGATTGTTCTAGAAATAGTCCTTCGAACAAATTAGGAAAATTCCCGTGAATTACAATTAAGTCTGATATCTTAGATTGACTTCTTGTTACATGAATTGTCTGGTACCTATGTGTGTCCTTGATCGAAGCTTTTTCCAAATTTTAAGTAATCCAAAGTATTCTGCTGTGTTTTAATTAATTAAATTTTAATTGCAATTTTTAATTATTAGTTAAAATCTGAAATCGATATTTTTGATTAGTCTAGATTAAGTATAAATAAATATATTTTGGTAATCATATTTTTACAGTCCCTGTGGGTTCGACACTTAGACCTTTGTCCACTATATTATTACTTGACCTGGTACGCTTGCCATTTGAATTTATTCGCGTAATACGGAAGAGCATGTTTCTCACTTGCGGTTGGTACTGCAGACTCTTCGAGATGAGCAATTGTACGCCAAGCTGAGCAAGTGTGAGTTCTGGATAGATCCAGTGGTCTTTCTTGGCCATATCATATCCAGGGAGGGGATTTCTGTTGATCCAAGCAATATTGAGGCGGTGCTTAATTGGTCGCGTCCGACGACGGTTGCTGAGATCCGTAGCTTTCTGGGTCTAGCAGGATATTATCATTGCTTCATTCTGAACTTCTCTTAACTAGCTCGACCTTTGATGCAGCTTACCCGCAAGGGTGTGGATTTCGAGTGGTCCTCCGAGTGTGAGGAGAATTTTTGTGAGCTTCGACGGCGGTTGACTTCTGCGCCGGTGTTGGCATTATCGTCAGGATCTAGAGGGTATGCGGTGTACACTGATGCTTCTCTGTAGGGGTTAGGTTGTGTACTGACTCAGAATAAGCTTGTGATCGCATACGCTTCTAGACAGCTGAAACTTCACGAGGACAACTGCCCAGTCCATGATTTGGAGTTAGCAGCCATTGTGTTCGCTTTGAAGATCTGGCGTCATTATCTGTATGGCGAGAAATTTGAGATCTTCACCGACCATAAGAGTCTCAAGTATTTGTTCACTCAGGCGTAGTTGAACATGAGGCAGAGACGTTGGATGGACTTGCTTAAGAACTATGATTGCGAGATTAAGTACCATCCGGGAGCTGCTAATCTCACTGCTGATGCATTGAGTCGCAAGGTGCGACTATCCGCACTTCAGACTTGTTCGATGTCTAGTGCAATCAGTGACTGTTGTACTTCAGGATATACCTTCAAGCATAAGAAAGGTATGCAGAGTATCCAGATGTTTGCGATATTATCTGAGCCAGCTTTGTATTCGCAGATTCGAGATGCTCAGATGTCTGATTCAAAGACCCAACGTTTAGCTCGTCTAGCTAACGAGGGTAGCTTGTCTGGATTTCATTATCAGTCAGATGGCTTTCTGTGTTTGTCAGGTAGGCTTGTGATTCCGCAGGATGAAGAGTTGCGAGAGGAGATTTTGTCTCAGGCGCATCGCACTAAGTTGAGTATTCATCCTGGGAGCAACAAGATGTACAAGGATCTACGTACTCGTTTCTGGTGGAAGGGAATGAAACGCAGTGTTTATCAGTTTGTTTCGAGATTTTTGGTGTGTCAACAGGTCAAAACGGAGCACCGACGACCTGGAGGATTGCTTCACAGTCTGCCTATTCCTGAATGGAAATGGAAGTTTATCACAATGGACTTTGTGACCCATTTGCCGGTATCCCTGAGGAACTGTGATGCTATCTGGGTTGTGGTGGACCGACTCACCAAGTCAGCGCATTTCATTGCCTATAGCCGGGATTAAAATGTGGATCGTATGGCTCGGTTGTACATTCAGGAGATCGTTCGACTTCATGGAGTGCCTGTGAGCATTGTCAGCGATCGAGACCCCAGGTTTATTTCTAGATTTTGGGGGAGTGTTCAACGTGCGATGGGTACTACTCTCAGTTTGAGTACTGCCTATCACCCGGAGACTGATGGTCAGTCAGAGCACACTATCCGTACTTTGGAGGATATGCTTAGAGCATGCGTCATGGATTTTGGTTCAGCCTGGCAGGATCATTTGCCATTGATCGAGTTTGCGTACAACAACAACTATCATACTAGTATTGGGATGGCACCTTTGGAGGTGTTGTACGGGAGAAGTTGTCGTACTCCACTCTTCTGGGAAGAAGTGGGGGAAAGACAGGCTGAGGGACCAGAGTTTATCCAGCAGGCGATAGACATTATTGATCAGATCAAGAAACGGATTAAGACTGCACAGGATCTTCAGGCCAGCTATGCTAATACCAAGCGTAGACCTTTGTAGTTCGATGTCGGGGAGAAAGTGTTTCTGAGAGTGTCACCTTTCCGCAAGATTATCAGATTTGGCCTTAAGGGCAAGTTGTCTCCCAGGTTTATCGGTCCGTTTGAGATCTTGGAGAGCATTGGTGATTTGGCTTATCGACTAGCTTTGCCACCGCATCTATCCAGTATTCACGACGTGTTCCATGTATCACTGTTGCAACGGTATGTGGCGGATGAGTCTCATATTCTGCAGCGGTCTGAGGTTCAAGTGAGCAAGGATTTGACCTATGTTGAGAAACCTATTCGTATCCTGGATTATAAGGATAAGGTTTTGCGGAACAAAGTCATTCCTCTGGTTTTAGTTCAGTGGCAGCGCCGAGGCACTGAGGAAGCTACTTGGGAACTTGAGGACAGGATGCGTGAAGACCATCCTGAGTTGTTTTGATTTCATTCTTAAGTTTAATTCAGTTGCAAACTCTGTAAACATTTAATTTGAATAAAGAATGTTTTTGATTTTTGTATTACATTCAGTACTTAAGATCTGATTTCGAGGACGAAATATCTTAAGTGGGGGAGAATGTAGTAGCCCGTAACCAAAATCAGTAATTAAGGAATTAATCATAGTTACTTGGGAAGAGTTCGGAAGCTTCGAATGTGAGTTCGGAAGTTCCGAACAGGATCGGAAGCTCCGATGTAGGATCGGAAGCTCCGATGGTATTACGTCAGGCATGACGTGTGGTTGGATCGGAAGCTCCGATCAGGATCGGAAGCTCCGATCACCCCTATCCGAAGTCAACAAGTGATATTTTGACACGTGGCAAATCAAGATCTTCGGAAGCTCCGAAGGCAGGATCGGGCGTTCCGATCGAGGTTCGGACATTCCGATCGAGGATCGGAGGCTTCGATTGTTGTCTATAAATAGAAGGCCGAGAATTCATTTTCAATTTCCAAATCCGGATTTCCTCTCTACTCTAGTCGTATTCCAGTTGTTCTAGCCTTCTTAGGCTTGACCCGGGAGTCGTCGAGGCGTTCGATAGTCGTAGCGGAGTTGTGACCAAGTTCTGGTGGCATCGACATCAAAGGACTAACGACGGACAAAGGTATAGTTTTTGCTTCCTATAAATATTTAGGTGTATGCAATAGCTTAGTTAAGGCTTTTAGAGCACTTTAATGATAGTAGTATCATTTGGCAGTGTAGAGCAGACTATAGGCATGGACCTAGAGTTGGTAGAGCTTGCACTGATTTGAGGTACGAAAGTACTGTTCGAGATATCCTGACTTAGTATGCATGTATTATGTGACTGCATGGTTTATATGTCATTCATTTATGCTGCATTCATTTGCATACTGAGCTATCTCCTTCGAGATGTCTGTTAGTAGGGTTTTTCCCTATCCTGTTAGTGGTTGGACTTCCATCGATTTGGGTCCGGCATATCCACTGGTATTATGGTATGGGAGCCACCTTCTGAAGCGACGGCATAGTGTGCTACATACCAGGGCCCGGTCTGTCTCTGTTATCTGATCCTTGACCTCGAGTTTATAGGGAGTTCACTTTGCATGCATGTATACTCATACTCTCGCACTGAGCGTTTTATGCTCACGTCTCGTACTCTGTGTTTCTGGACACCCTATTCCATGGGGCAGGTTTGCGATTGGACGAGGCGGGTGGTTCCAAGAGGGGCTAGGCAGTGGTTGGCCATCTAGAGCTTCGTCTAGGTTTATTTCTGTTGTTTTGGGTTGATACAACTTTCGATTTGGTTGTATAATCTATTTTGGATATTTACAGATTTCTTGCCTTGGGGTTGTAATTTTAATGTTTCCGCAGTTTATTCTGATATCTGTTTATTAAGTTAATTTCATGCCTAAGTTTTGTTTAGTAGGTGATTCGGGTAAGGGTCACTACATACTGAGGATCAAACTCTGGCTGCACCCGATAATGACATATCAGGTAAAAGTTCAATTTGGGTTTTTCTGCTCTTTTTGGACTAATAGATATTGGTGAGTCTCTTGCCTTCTTCTTGAAGAATCTGTTTAATGTTTATCGTGCCTCTAACTTTTGTTGAGTAGTTCGAATTGACAAACAATCCTGTAGTGTTGTTAATTTTTCTATTAACTGGATCTTTCAGAAGTATTAGTTGAAGCTAGGAATTATTATCGATGATTTTCCTTGTCTTTTTGGAATGAGAATTGTACTGATCATTCAGAGCTTTTGAGAAGCGTATTTCAGATTTTGGTGCCGATCTGTTGTATGCTATTCTTTGATGTCTGAATTCTGATGGGATCAAATTAAAATTTCCTCGATTGTGTGATCTGGTGATGAAATTTTGTTGATCAGCACTCCAGTATTCTTGAATTCGGTAAGGATGATCTTTCCGTACTCGATATTTCTTTTTATCGATATTTTGGATATACTCTTATCCAAAGGAATTACACTCTATTCTAGACATCGAGGCAGCTGAAGACACTCAAGAATCAAGGCCTGGCTCTGGACTTGGGCTCGCAACAATCTTATTGATTGGAAGATTTGGAATCGTTTCATTACGAAGAGATTTCCGCGATCTTTTCTAATCATAGAAATCGAAGGATTTGTTCTTATTTTATCTAATATCTTATTTTGATTGACCGTTTGATGAAATCTGCTACCGTATTCCGTACAAAATGACTTTCAGTCAGGACCAGAGGATTGATATTTGTCAGAGGTCGTCAGATGTCATGATTTTTCCAAAGTCTGTCATTTTAGACAGAGATCCTCGATGCGCTCATTCTTTCGGCATTGACTTCGAAGAGACAATTGTTGTTTGATTTCAACGTATTTTATTTCAATATCCTCAGAACGATGGACAATCAGATCAGACGAGACAAGCGTTCGAGGAGATGTCATGAGTTGTAGTGCCCGACTTATCACTAGTTGACAGAATTCTTGATTCTTGTGGAGACTTCGTACAACGTCACCTATTTGATGAATTATTGAAGGCACTTTTCAAGAGTTGTACGAGAAGAGAGGAAGATCTCCGTTAGTTCGAGATGATTTTTTGTGTCACATGAGTTGGAAACAGAGATGATTCGATTTGTGACTGAGCATAGAAGGATTTTCTTACGAGAATGAGACGACTTTTGATAGGCGGACGGAGTATTGCTGAATTAACCGACCAGAGTTTTCTTATGTTCTTTAATTGTTGAGATGCCGAATTGCTTGATACGAATGATTCAGAGTTTCGATCAGAATTAGAAGCAGCTTTGAGACTAATCGAATTCAGTTTTGATAGTGCAGTGATGGTGTTTCGGACTTGAAGGAGTATTTGAGAGACAGAGTTCGAATTGGAGCAAAATTTCTGGACTTATTTATGAGGAGTGAATTCTTATTGCAGTTTTTTTTGAGTTTATCTCTTTCTTGTGATGGAATCGTATTTGATTTCGAGGATGAAATCTTTTCTTAGAGGGGGAGAATTGTAACGCCCCAAATTTATTTTAATTGAGTTTATTTGAGATAATCGGAGATTACAGAGTTTAAGAGCCGACTTGATTTTGATCAGGGTCCATTTCGCAATTTTTGAATTTTTCAGGGACTAAAATGCAAATTTGGACTTTAAAAGATATTTATACAAGAGTTTACCTTCTTCTTCAGTTCACCTCCTTCTCCTTGGCCGACTCCTCCATTAGAGATGCCTCCCAAACTTCTTCAAGCTTTGTGATTTCAGTTTCTGCTCGATCCGTCCGTTAGAATTTATTTCAGAAGGCAGATTAGCGATCCCGGCTGCGAGAGCTTTGTTCTATAGTAAGTATTTCTCCGATCAATTATACTTCTATTTTCAGATGTTGTTAGAATCGATTGAGTTTTGGTTATGTTTCTCTTGAGATAGTTCTTATCAATTATTCTCAGTCGGTTTTGGATTAGAGAGTCGTTCGGATTTGTTATGAATTTTCTTATAATTTTCGAGATTTGGAGTTTTGAGATTTGATGGGTTTGAGTCTTTATTGATGATTTGATATTGAATTGAGTTGGTATCGATATTATACTGCTGTCTGCATTTTCGATTTGATCAAAATATATCTGTTATGCCGCCAGTTTACGATTTTTTGGATTTTTGGAGTTTGATTGAGTTTTTTTGGGAATCGTTGGAATTGGATTGATTGATGTTCTTAATTATATCCTTTCAGACTTGTTTGAGCATCGTTGGACTCGGAGTTCTTGGAGTTCGAATCATAGAAAAGTCGATCGAGGTTTGGTATCGAGTTTACCCCTTTTCGTGAATTGATATTCGTTTGGATTGTGATGGGAATTCTTGTCCTTGTAGCAATCAGTTGGAGAAACTTTTGAATCGAGAAAGGTATAAGACGTCTTAGACTTGAATGGAACAATTAACTCGAATTTGACTTGATTCGAGTGTTCCGAAGAAATCACATACTTGCATGTTAACTATTTTTCTTGACTTTAGTTGAATGAGTTATAATTTTCATTGTATTCATATTGAGCCAAATGATTTACTTAATTTTGAATTAGACGTTCTGAGAATTATAGTAGGGGGCATTGGCAGGCGAATTACAGCAATGACCGACTTAACTCTTTATAGTTGCTTTAGAGTCTAGAGGATTGTAGTAATCCACCTCGAAAGGGGTGTTCGGTGAGATTGTTTGTGTTATTTTATCCTCGGGATCCCAATCAAAAAAGAAGAGAATAACCGAAGTACCTTTTTGTAACACCTCGATTTTCATCTTAATTGATTTTATTTGAGATAATCAGAGTTTGCAAAAGTTGAGAGTCAACTTGATTTTTATCAGGGTCTATTTTGAAATTTTTGGAATTTTCAGGGACTAAACGCAAATAATGGATTTTGTATATTATCTACACATGGAAATATTGACTTAGTCGTTTCTCACCTCCTTCATCCCCTCCAAACCGTGCTCCCCCATTAGAGGCGCCCCAAAGCTCCTTCGAGCTCTCAGATTTCTTCTCGAGCTCGATCTGTCTATTGGAATTTATTTCTGAAGGTAGTTTAGCAATCACTGCAGCGAGAGCTTTGTTCTATCGTAAGTTTTTCTTCGATCAGCTAGACTTCTATTTTCGGATGTTTTTAGAATTGATTGAGTTTCGGTTATGTTATTTTTAAGCAAGTTCTAATCATTTATTCTCAGTCTGTTTTGAAATAGAGCGACGTTCGGAATTGTTATGATTTTTGGAAGATTATTTCAAAAATTGAGTTTTGAGATTTGAAGGATTTGAATTGTTATTGTTGTATTATCATTGAATTAGTTGTTTGCAATGTTGTATTGTTGTCTGTGTTTCCGGTTTGTTCAGTATATAGCCGTTATGCCGCCGGTTTGAGTTTTGAAACTTTGAACCGTTTGAAACGTAGAGCTTTGGCTTTTGAGTTGGTCGTCGTAGTTGATCATTTATTGTCTCTGAACATATTCGTTTGAAGTTGTTGAGCCCAGAGTTAGCAGCTGTCGATCGTTTAAGAGATTGGACGAATAATGGTAAAGAGATTACCTTGAGCCGTTGTCGTTTTTAGGTTGTATAGTGTGTGACCTCGGTTCTAAACAACTAATCTCGGGATTAAACAACAATTAGGCATACAAGATCCAAGATTAAAACCAAATATTTTTTTTAAATTGTGCCTCGCTCGATCGGTAAGATCTAACCGATCGAGCGAGCAACTTAGCAAAAGTTACTGCCCGAGAAAACATCCAGATCCGCTCGATTGGTAAGATCTAACCGATCGAGCGGCCACAAAAACTGCAAAACAGAAACTAAGCAAAAAGACCTCCGCTCGATCGGTTAAATCTCATCGATCGAGCGGTGACAGTTCTGAAGCAAAAACAGCAGAAAACTTGCTAGAAACTTAAGTCCAATACATTCAAAATTCAATCATGCATTACAATCACAAATTCTTTGATTAACATATGAAGTTCTGGAGTTGATCAACTACGCACAAGGCTAGAACATGCAACCATAAAGCTCGCATAATTGATACAACATAAACAACGAAGTTCAAGATCTAAACATGTTCTAACATAAACAAGATAGACATGCTGACACGATTTCTAAACCGAGTTCCACTACTAGGTCTCCCTCTTGTTGCTAACCAGGTGTTCGCTGACTTGATCCTGCCCCTCCTGTTGCCAAGTACACATACAAAACAAAGCTACAACTGGATAAACCGGTGAGAATGGTATTCCCAGTAAAAGCAACATAACAAGCAACACATGTAATACAATAACAACATGCTTTCAAAACAACATAATCAAATCAAACGAATGATATGCATGTCTTTAAAATAGGGATATCAACTCTGGTAAACAAGGGATTGCTGCTATGCTTTTGGGATCCCAAGGATGAGATCACGTAACGACTCACCGACTCTCCCAATCGAGTTGGTGCCACGTATCCCACTCCCCTAGACTTTGGTGCGACTATAAGGAGTATGCTGACTCTAGGTGAACCTCTACACCCAGGCCACTCACAGTATAGCCCCCATAACGTCTAAACAAAAAGGGATGTTCTGCCCTCTGAAATCAAATTTGGCTCAAGATGAATGCATAACAAAACAAAAACATAAGCCACATAATAAGAGTTCATTCAATCAACCAAATACAAGTTTCACATGCTAGAACAAGTATTGATATAATATGTGATTTGAAGTAAAACTCGAGAACCAGCTGTCCCGAGTATGCTATCCCGCTAACGATGACTGCTTTTACCTTTCAATGCAGTAGCTCCAACTCTGGAAACGCTACAATAAAAGGTTTAATCAAGAACTAAACCTTCCAACAACAACAACAACAGCTCAAGGTAATCTCTTTACCGATCTTTGTCCAACTCTTGACGATCAACAGCTGTTAACTCCGGGCTTGACAACTCCAAAAGAAACTATTCAGATACAAAAAGATGATCAACAACGACGATCAATTCACAAGCCAAAGATCAACAACTCAAAACCGTTCAAATCTCCAAAAACGCAAACCGGCGGCATAACGGCTATTACTGAACAAACTGGAAATGCATACATCAGTTCAATAACGATATCAACTCATATCAATGCTAAGACAACAATAACAAGTCAAACCCAACAAATCTCAAAACTTCATTTTCGAAAATAGCTTCATAAAATCATAACAATTCCGAACGTTGCTCTATTTCAAAATCGACAGATAATAAACGATCAAAACTCTGCCAAGAACAACATACTCAAATCTCGAATGATTCTAAAAACATCCAAAAAATAGAATGTATCTGATCGTAGAAAAACTTATGATATAACGGAGCTCTCGCTGCAGTGATCGCTAAACTGCCTTCAGAAATAAATTCCAACGGCCGGATCGAGCTCGGACTGAAATCTAGGAGCTTAAAAGCTCAAAAGGGCGGCCAACAATGGAGAAGGCGTGTAAGGGAGGAAGAAGGAGACTAAGACAAGTCAAACAATGTGTATATAATAAATAAAATCCATTATTTGCACTTTAGTCCCTGAAAAATCCAAATTTAGCAAAATAGACCCTGATCAAAATCAAGTCGGCTCTCGAACTCTGTAATATCTGATTAGTTCAAATAAACTCATTTAAGATAAAAACGGGGCGTTACATATAGTTTCTGATATAACCTTTTATTGTAGCTTATCTAGAGTCGAAGCTAATCGTATCGAAAGGTACAAGCAATCATCGTTTAGCGGGATAGCATACTCGGGACAGTTGGTTATTGAGTTTTCCCTTAAAATCACATACTTGCATTGTAGTGACCCTTACCCGGATCACCTACTAAACAGAACTTATGCATGCAATTAACTTAATTAAACAGATATCAGAATAAAACTGCGGAAACCAATAACATTATACAATCCCATGTAAAGGAATCTGTAATTATCCAATAATATACAACCAAATCGAATAGCTGTATAAACCCAAACAACAGTAATAAAGCCTAGACGAAGCTCCAGCTGGCCAACCACTGACTAGCCCCTCCTGGATCCACCCTCCTCGTCCAATCGCAAACCTGCCCCATGGAATAGGGTGTCCAGAAAATACAGAGATACGAGACGTGAGCATAAAACGCTCAGTGCGAGAGTATGAGTATACATGCATGCAAAGTGAACTCCCTATAGACTCGAGGTCAAGGATCAGATAACAGAGACAGACCGGGCCCTGGTATGTAGCACGCTGTGCCGTCGCTTCAAGAGGTGGCTCCCATACCGAGATAACTGTGGAAACACCGGACCCAAATCGATGGAAGTCCATCCACTAACAGGATAGGGTACAACCCTACTAACAGACATCTCGAAGGAGATACAACAAGATGCAAATGAATGCAGCATAATATCATGGCATATAAATCATGCAGTCATATAATACATGCATACTCAGTCAGGATATCTCGAACAGTACTTTCGTACCTCAAATACCAGGTAGGCACTACCAGCTCTAAGTCCAAGCCTAAAGTCTGCTCTACACTGCCAAATGATACTACTATCATTAAAGTGCTCTAAAAGCCTTAACTAAGCTATTGCATACTCCTAAATATTTATAGGGAGCAAAAGCTATACCTTCGTCCGTCGTTAGCCCTTTGATGTCGATGCCTCCAGAACTTGAGCACAACTCCGCTACGACTACCGAACGCCTCTCCGACCTCCGGACCAAGCCTAAGAAGACTAGAACAGCTCGAATATGACTAGAAATAGAGAGGAAATCCGGAATTGGCAAGGAGAAATGAAGTCTCGGCCTCCTATTTATAGACAACGATCGGAGCCTCCGATCCTCGATCGGAACGTCCGAACCTCGATCGGAACGTCCGATCCTGCCATCGGAGCTTCCGAAGATCCTGATCTGCCACGTGTCAAAATATCACTTGATGACTCCGGATAGGGGTGATCGGAACGTCCGATCCTGATCGGAGCTTCCGATCCAGCCACACGTCATGGATGACGTAATATCATCGGTGCCTCCGATCCTCATCGGAGCTTCCGATCCCGATCGGAGCTTCCGATCGTCCCTTTGGAGCTTTCGATCCGTCCGATGCCTAATTCAATTAATTAGCATTAATCCTTTAATTACTCAATTAGGGTTCGGGCTACTACATTCTCCCCCACTTAAGATATTTCGTCCTCGAAATCAGATCTTAAGTACCGAATGCACATACAGAAATCAGAAACATTCTTTATTCAAATCAAACGTTTACAGAGTTTGCAACTGAATACAACTTAAAGAATGAAATGAAAACAACTCAGGATGGTCTTTACGCATCCTGTCCTCAAGCTCCCAAGTAGCTTCCTCAGTGCCTCGGCGCTGCCACTGAACTAAAACCAAAGGAATGACTTTGTTCCGTAAAACCTTATCCTTATAATCCAGGATACGAAGAGGTTTCTCAACATAAGTCAAATCCTTGTCTACCTGAACCTCAGACCGCTGCAGAATATGAGATTCATCCGCCACATACCGTCGCAACAGAGATACGTGGAACACGTCGTGAATGCTGGATAGATGCGGTGGCAAAGCTAGTCGATAAGCCAAATCGCCAATGCTCTCCAAGATCTCAAACGGACCGATAAATCTGGGAGAAAACTTGCCTTTAAGGCCAAATCTGAGAATCTTGCGAAAAGGTGACACTCTCAGAAACACTTTCTCCCCGACCTCGAACTGCAAAGGCCTACGCTTGATATTAGCATAACTGGCCTGACGATCCTGTGCAGTCTTAATCCGTTTCTTGATTTGATCAACAATGTCTATCGCCTGCTGGATAAACAACGGTCCCTCAGCCTGTCTCTCCCCCACTTCTTCCCAGAAGAGTGGAGTACGACAACGTCGCCCATACAACGCTTCAAAAGGTGCCATCCCAATACTAGTGTGATAGCTGTTGTTGTAAGCGAACTCGATCAACGGAAAATGATCCTGCCAAGCTGAACCAAAATCCATGACGCACGCTCTAAGCATATATTCTAACGTACGGATAGTGCGCTCTGACTGACCATCAGTCTCCGGATGATAGGCTGTACTCAAACTGAGAGTAGTACCCATCGCACGCTGAACACTCCCCCAGAACCTAGAAGTAAACCTGGGGTCCCGATCGCTGACAATGCTCACAGGTACTCCATGAAGTCGGACGATCTCCTGAATGTACATCCGTGCCATGCGATCCACAGAGTACTCTCGGCTATAGGCAATGAAATGCGCTGACTTGGTGAGTCGGTCCACCACAACCCAGATAGCATCACAGTTCCTCGGGGATACCGGCAAATGGGTCACAAAGTCCATAGTGATAAACTCCCATTTCCATTCAGGAATAGGCAGACTGTGAAGCAATCCTCCAGGTCTTCGGTGCTCTGCCTTGACCTGTTGACACACCAAACATCTCGAAACAAACTGATAAACACTGCGTTTCATTCCCTTCCACCAGAAACGAGTACGTAGATCCTTGTACATCTTGTTGCTCCCAGGATGAATACTCAACTTAGTGCGATGTGCCTGAGATAAAATCTCCTCTCGCAACTCTTCATCCTGTGGAATCACAAGCCTACCAGACAAACACAGAAAGCCATCTGACTGATAATGAAATCCAGACGAGCTACCCTTGTTAGCTAGACGAGCTAAACGCTGGGTCTTTGAATCAGACATCTGAGCATCTCGGATCCGCGAATACAAGGCTGGCTCAGATAATATCGCAAACATCTGGATACTCTGCATACCTTTCTTATGCTTGAAGGTAAAACCTGAAGTACAACAGTCACTGATCGCACTAGACATCGAACAAGTCTGAAGTGCGGATAGTCGCACCTTGCGACTCAAAGCATCAGCGGTGAGATTAGCAGCTCCCGGATGGTACTTAATCTCGCAATCATAATCCTTAAGCAAGTCCATCCAACGTCTCTGTCTCATGTTCAATTCTGCCTGAGTGAACAAATACTTGAGACTCTTATGGTCGGTGAAGATCTCAAATTTCTCGCCATAAAGATAATGACGCCAGATCTTCAAAGCGAACACAATGGCTGCCAATTCCAAATCATGGACTGGGTAGTTGTCCTCGTGAAGCTTCATCTGTCTAGAAGCGTATGCGATCACATGCCCATTCTGAGTCAGGACACAACCTAACCCCTGAAGAGAAGCATCCGTGTAAACTACATACCCTCCAGATCCTGACGGTAATGCTAACACCGGCGCAGAAGTCAACCGCCGTCGAAGCTCACGGAAATTCTCCTCACACTCGGAGGACCACTCAAAATCCACACCCTTGCGGGTAAGCTGCGTCAACGGTCGAGCTAACTGAGAGAAGTTCAGAATGAAGCGACGATAATACCCTGCTAGACCCAGAAAACTACGGATCTCAGCAACTGTCGTCGGACGCGACCAATTAAGTACCGCTTCAATCTTGCTTGGATCAACAGAAATCCCCTCCCTGGATATGACATGGCCAAGAAAAACCACTCTATCCATCCAGAACTCACACTTGCTCAGCTTGGCGTACAATTTCTCATCTCGAAGAGTCTGCAGTACCAATCGCAAGTGAGAAACATGCTCTTCCATATTACTCGAATACACCAAGATGTCGTCAATGAAGACCATGACAAACTTGTCCAAATACTCCCTGAAGACACGGTTCATCAAATCCATGAATATAGCCGGAGCATTGGTCAAACCAAATGGCATCACTAGAAACTCGTAATGCCCATAGCGAGTACGGAATGCAGTCTTGGCTACGTCCTGATCACGGACTCTCAACTGATGATACCCAGATCTCAAGTCAATCTTGGAGTAAATTGATGTGCCCTGCAGCTGGTCAAACAAGTCATCAATACGAGGCAACGGATACTTGTTCTTCACAGTCACTCGATTCAGCTGCCGATAGTCAATGCACAGCCGCATCGACCCATCCTTCTTCTTCACGAAGAGAACAGGAGCTCCCCAAGGAGATACACTAGGACGAATGTACCCCTTGTCCAAAAGATCATGTAGCTGATTCTTTAACTCACGCATCTCTGACGGAGCCAGACGATACGGTGCTCTAGAAATAGGCGAAGTACCCGGCATCAACTCTATGCCAAACTCAACTTCCCTAGCAGGAGGAAAACCCGGAATCTCATCAGGAAACACATCTGGAAATTCATCCACAACAGGAATGCTCTCTATCCCAATACTCTCAGCGGACAAATCAACTGCATAGATAAGGTAGCCTTCCCCGCCAGACTCCAGAGCTCGACAGGCTCTCAAAGCTGATACAAAAGGCATCGGGGGTCGCGCTCCCTCACCATAGAAAAACCAACTCTCACTCCCTTCCAGATGAAAGCGTACTAATCTCTGATAGCAGTCCACTGAAGCTCGATAGGTAGTCAGCACATCTATTCCCAGAATGCAATCAAAGTCGTCCATCGCCAGGGCCATGAGATTCACTAACAGAATGTTCCCTTCGAACTCTAAAGGGCAACCCATCACTAGACGCTTAGCCAAAGCAGATTGGCCCGTCGAAGTAGAAACAGACATCACTACGTCTAGTGCAATGCATGGTAACTTATGCCTCTTAACAAAACGTGCAGAAATGAAGGAATGAGATGCACCAGTGTCAATAAGTACAAGAGCAGGTATACCATAAAGCAGAAATGTACCTGCGATGACTTTCTCATTCTCCTCCACAGCCTGATCATGTCTCAGGGCAAACACCTGGCCAGAAGCTCGTGGCCTCAAATGAGAACTCCCAGCAGACTGTCCCTGCGACCTCTGCTGTACGGTAGCCTGAGAACCAGATCCTGAACCAGATCCAGAACCGCCTCCCCCAGACAGTGGACAATCCCTCCGGATATGACCAGTCTCTCCACAACGGAAACAAGCTCCAGAAGCTCTGCGGCACTTGTCGGATGGATGGTTCTTCCAACAGTGATCACACTTGTCCTTCTTACCGAAACGGACAACACCTCCCGAACCAGAGGAAGAAGTAGACCCGGACTTCTTGAAAGTTTGGGCACGGGGACCCAAAGAACTAGCAGGTCTCGACTGAGAGAAAGACCTGTTCCGCCGAATGCTGTCCTCCGCCTGGTGACAACGGCTCACCAAACCCTCGTAGGACATGTCGTCGCCAACTGCCACACGGTCATGGATCTCAGGGTTAAGGCCCTGAAGGAACAGATTATACTTCATCTCTGAGCTATCAGCAATCTCGGGGCAATAGGATAGCAGATCAAAGAACCTCTGCTGATACTCAGCGATAGACATGGTTCTCTGTCGCAGACTCAGTAGCTCGCCTGCCTTCGACTGTCGGAGTGCAGGAGGAAAATACCGCTTTTGGAAAGCTGTGCGGAACTCGGCCCAGGTGGCCACTCCTCTCGCCGTAACAAAAGGTGCAGAAGTAAACCTCCACCACCTACGCGCACGCCCATCCAGAAGATAGCCAAGGGTCTCTACCTTCTGCTCATCGGTGCATTGGAAAGTCTGAAAAGTTGTCTCCATGCGGTCTAACCAGTTCTCCGCATCCTCCGGAGACTCACCTCCAACTAAGGGCTTAGGACCCATAGCTAAGAATCGACGCACAGTGAAACGCTCGTCGTCATGGTGACGATGACACCGTTCTCGACGAGGCTCCCGGTCGGCATCACCCCAATGCCCACCAACACTGCCATGAGAACTCTGGTCGTCACGATTTGACATCTACAAAAATACCTCAAGATGAGACTAAATCCCAAGAAATCTTTTGCATGCTCTGATACCATAAATGTAGTGACCCTTACCCGGATCACCTACTAAACAGAACTTATGCATGCAATTAACTTAATTAAACAGATATCAGAATAAAACTGCGGAAACCAATAACATTATACAATCCCATGTAAAGGAATCTGTAATTATCCAATAATATACAACCAAATCGAATAGCTGTATAAACCCAAACAACAGTAATAAAGCCTAGACGAAGCTCTAGCTGGCCAACCACTGACTAGCCCCTCCTGGATCCACCCTCCTCGTCCAATCGCAAACCTGCCCCATGGAATAGGGTGTCCAGAAAATACAGAGATACGAGAAGCATAAAACGCTCAGTGCGAGAGTATGAGTATACATGCATGAAAAGTGAACTCCCTATAGACTCGAGGTCAAGGATCAGATAACAGAGACAGACCGGGCCCTGGTATGTAGCACGCTGTGCCGTCGCTTCAGGAGGTGGCTCCCATACCGAGATAACTGTGGAAACACCGGACCCAAATCGATGGAAGTCCATCCACTAACAGGATAGGGTACAACCCTACTAACAGACATCTCGAAGGAGATACAACAAGATGCAAATGAATGCAGCATAATATCATGGCATATAAATCATGCAGTCATATAATACATGCATACTCAGTCAGGATATCTCGAACAGTACTTTCGTACCTCAAATACCAGGTAGGCACTACCAGCTCTAAGTCCAAGCCTAAAGTCTGCTCTACACTGCCAAATGATACTACTATCATTAAAGTGCTCTAAAAGCCTTAACTAAGCTATTGCATACTCCTAAATATTTATAGGGAGCAAAAGCTATACCTTCGTCCGTCGTTAGCCCTTTGATGTCGATGCCTCCAGAACTTGGGCACAACTCCGCTACGACTACCGAACGCCTCTCCGACCTCCGGACCAAGCCTAAGAAGACTAGAACAGCTCGAATATGACTAGAAATAGAGAGGAAATCCGGAATTGGCAAGGAGAAACGAAGTCTCGTCCTCCTATTTATAGACAACGATCGGAGCCTCCGATCCTCGATCGGAACGTCCGAACCTCGATCGGAACGTCCGATCCTGCCATCGGAGCTTCCGAAGATCCTGATCTGCCACGTGTCAAAATATCACTTGATGACTCCGGATAGGGGTGATCGGAACGTCCGATCCTGATCGGAGCTTCCGATCCAGCCACACGTCATGGATGACGTAATATCATCGGTGCCTCCGATCCTCATCGGAGCTTCCGATCCCGATCGGAGCTTCCGATCGTCCCTTCGGAGCTTCCAATCTGTCCGATGCCTAATTCAATTAATTAGCATTTATCCTTTAATTACTCAATTAGGGTTCGGGCTACTACATGCATCAATACTTGTTCTAGAATGTGGAGCATGTATTTCATTTTTTGAGCTTTTATTATATGGATTAATGTTTTATGTTTTCTTATGCATTCATCTTAAGCCAAACCTTTGATTTGTCGGGCAGAACGGCCCTTTTTATTTAAACGTTTGGGGGCTATGTTGAGAGTGGCCTGGGTTGTAGAAGTTCACCTAGTGTCAGCATACTCCTCATAATCGCACCAAAGTCTATGGTATTGGGATACGTGGCACCACCTCGATTGAGAGAGTCGGTGAGTTGTTACGTGATCTCATCCTCGGGATCCCAAAAGAATAGCAGCAATCCCTTGTTTATCAGAGTTGATATCCCGATTTTAAAGACATGCATTTCATTCGTATTAACATTTAATATGTTGTTGTATTGAAAGAATGTTGTTGTCATATTACTTGTTTGTATGTTATGTTGCTTTTACTGGAAATATCATTCTCATCGGAGTTATCTGGCTGTTGCTTTGTTTTGTATGTGTACTTGGCAACAGGTGGGGCAGGTTCAATTCAGCGAAGACCTAGTTAGCGTCGAGTTCAAGGGATATAAGTGAGACTCGGTTTAGAAGTCGAATCAGCATGTCAATCTAGTTTATGTTTTGCGAGCATGTTTAGTATTCGAACTTATTGTATTTTGTATTGTAAGTGAGAATCGATGCATGTACTACCGAATCAAATGTATTTCATCACTAGACTCTTCATGTATTGTTATTGGATTGTGCGGATATTTTAAATGCATGTGTTTAGGTTTGGTTTGGTGTCGTTTCGGTGGATTGACATTTAGGAGCGAGGGGACAGCGCGGGCGAGTGGTTGGTGGCACGGGCGCGCGGCTTTTTGAGAGACGCGCGGTCGTCTCATTTTAAAAAAAAAACTTTTGTGGCTTCATGCCATGGCCTCTTGTTGTTGCTTGTTAGTTTAATCCTTGTTTAGATGTTTAGAATCGAGGTCTCACATTAAGTGGTATTAGAGAGGATAAGATTCTTGGTTGAACTAGAGTGAGCGGGGTAGTTCGAGTCCGCATGTATTGGCTCCTCGCATGTGCTTGAGTTTGTCGTTTGATTATTTAAATTACATGCGAGCATGCTTTATTATTGAGAATTATTTGAATTACATGATTATGTGATTTAATTTATAAAGCATGGACTACTTGAGATAATTGTTTTCGTTATCGACTGGTATCCGATATTCTGAGAGGTTGAGAGGGCATCGATTGTAGCAATTGAGATATCTCGTGTCCTAACCATTGATTATCAGATGGGTCATCGTCGAGTTATTAACAGAATCCCACCGCCATTTACTCCTCCGAATGAGAAAGCTAGTACAGAAGTCGATCAGTTGGATTCCACAGGGACGCCTATGGAAACCTTGTTGAAGAGGTTTCAATCGTTTAACCCTCCTTTGTTGCTGGGTACAGAAAATCCTATTGATTGCAAAAGCTGGTTGGACGACATTGATCAGTTGTTCGATTCCCTTGATTACTCTGATGATCTCCGAACTAGGTTAGTCATTCATCAGCTTCGTGGTGTTGCTAAGAACTGGTGGATCACGACAAAGAGATCCATGGAGAATCAAGGTACAGTTGTTAATTGGATTTTTTTCAAATCCAAGTTTTATAAGCGGTTTTTCCCTATTTCGTACCGAAAGGATAAGGTAGCCGAGTTTGCTAATCTGAGGCAAGGAAACTTGAACATTGAGGAATATGTAGCCAAGTTCGATAATTTGTTGAGATTTGCACCACACTTTGCCGAAAATGAAGAAGCCAAAGCTGATCAGTTCATCAACGGCTTTAACCCCGACATCTTCACGTTGGTAAACACTGCTAGGCCCGATAAATTTGCGGATGCCATGAATCATGCAAAGGGAGCTGAAGCAGGCTTGTAGAGACAGAGAGGAAATCAGATGGTACCTCAGGAGCAGAGACAGTCTCAGAACCAACCGTATCAGTATCAGAATTAGCCACCACAGTATCAGAACCAACCACAGAGGTATGAAGGAGGAAGCAGTGGGGGTAACGGAAAGGATCACTTCAGGGTCAAAGGGAAACAGTTCAACAAGCAGGGGAACAGTTCTTCTAGTTCCACTGGTTCCAAGCAGTTCGGTTCAGGACAGAGTTCTGGATCTTCATCTTTGTTCTACAACAAGTGTGGGGGTAGACACTCCCCGGATCAGTGTGTAGGAATCTTTGGGAACTGTAATATCTATCAGCAACCTGGACACTTTGCGAAGGTGTGCCCTCTGCGAGGTAGAGATCGAGCTCAGAGTGGGAGTTCTTCTAGACCTGCAGCTCAGCCTGAGAGGCAGAATTATGCGGTTCACTCCTTCCAGCCTCAGCAGCAGAACAGACAGGGAGGTAACCCTAGTGCGAACCAGCCTCCTGGACAGCAGGCATGAGTCTTTGCTTTGACAGAGGATCAGGATCAGGCAACAGCAGACAATGTTATAGCAGGTAACTGTTCGATTTTCGGTTATTCTGCTCATGTTTTGATAGATACATGTGCTTCTCATTCATTTATCACTGAAAAATTTGTGTTGATGCATGCTTTGCCTACTGAGTTGTTGCCTACTGTAGTAGCTGTTATTTCACCTTTGGGTGGAGGAATTTTTTCTGTCAGATTAGTCAAGAACTGTGAACTTTGTTTTGAGGGAAATTTGTTAGAGTTCGACTGTATTGTACTTGCGCTGTCAAATTTTGACTGTATTGTTGGTATAGATATTTTAACCAAGTACAGGGCAACCGTCGATTGTTTTCATAAAGATGTCAGATTCAGACCTGAAATGGCAGACGAGTGGAAATTATTTGGTAAGGGTTCTCGATCTAGAATTCCTTTGATTTTTGGGTTATCAATGACTAGTTTGTTACAGAAAGGTGCAGAGGGATTTTTGGTTTATGCAGTTGATGTACTGAAATCTAACCCTGAATTGGTTGATATACCAGTGGTTAGAGAATTTGCTGATGTGTTTCCGGAAGATATTCCTAGATTGCCGTCTATTTGAGAGATCGAATTCAGCATTGATTTAGTGTCAGATACTCAACCTATTTCCAAAGCTCCGTATCGTATGACACCGATTGAATTGAGAGAATTGAAAGAACAACTTGAAGATTTGATTGCCAAGGGATACATCAGACCTAGTGTGTTGCCTTGGGGTGCTCCTGTTTTGTTTGTTCAGAAGAAGGATGGTTCTATGCGGCTCTGTATTGACTACCGTCAACTGAATCAAGCTACGGTAAATAACAGGTACCCTTTACCCCGAATAGATGACCTTTATGATCAACTGCAGGGTTCTTCTGTCTATTCGAAGATTGATCTAAGGTCAGGATATCATTAGCTGAGAGTGCGTGAGGAAGATGTTCCTAAGACCGCATTCAGGATGAGGTATGGTCATTTCAGTTTATAGTCATGCCGTTCGGTTTGACTAACGCTCCAGCGGTTTTTAAGGGTTTGATGAACCGTATCTTTCAGCGCTATTTGGATGAGTTTGTTATTATCTTCATCGATGATATTCATATCTATTCAAAGAACCATACTGACCATGCAGAGCATTTGAGGATCATCTTGCAGGTTTTGCGAGTTGAGCAGTTGTTAGCCAAGCTATCTAAGTGTGAGTTCTGGTTGGACCGAGTTGTCTTCCTCGATCATATTATTTCAGGAGATGGAATTTCTGTCGATCCCAGCAAGATTGAAGTGGTTATGAATTGGCCTAGACCGACATTAGTGCCTGAGATCCGAAGCTTTATGGGTTTTGCTGGTTATTATCGCCGATTTATCGAGGGATTCTCTTCTATTGCCAAGCCGATTACCCAGCTGACTCAGAAGAATGCACCTTTTATCTGGACTACAGATTATGAGGCTAGCTTTGTCGATCTGAAGAGGAGACTGACCAGTGCTCTGATTCTTTCTATTCCAAAAGGTACTGGAGGTTTTACCGTGTATTGAGATGCTTCTAACCGAGGCTTAGGATGTGTTCTTATGCATCATAAGCATGTGATAGCATATTCTTTGAGGCAGCTGAAGCCGCAAAAGACTCGTTATCCGGTTCATGATCTTGAACTCGCTGCGATTGTATTTGCTTTGAAGATCTGGTGTCAATCTTTCAAGATCTTTTCCGATCATAAGAGCCTTAAGTATTTATTTTCACAGGCAGAGCTGAATATGAGACAGAGAAGATGGTTAGATATGTTGAAGGATTTAGACTGCGAAATCAAGTATTACTCGGGAAAGTCGAATGCAGTTGCAGATTCCTTGAGCCGAAAGCTTTGTTCTTTATCTCTTTCTACTATCGGTGTTTCTCAGTTAATCGATGATTGTTGCACTTCTGGTTTAGAGTTTGAAACAGATAGGAAGACTATCAGAGTGTTTGTTATTCAAGCCGAGCCAGAGTAATTTATTTTCATCAAAGAAGCACAGAAGTCTGATCCGAGCACTCAGATTTCAGTAGAGAAAGTCGGATCTGGGCATCAGTCTGAATTCCAGGTTACAGATGATGTTTTGTTTGTGAATAACCATATTGTTGTGCCTGATATTTCGGAGTTGAGGCAGCGCATTCTCCGAAAGGCTCAATACAGTCGGTTCAGTATTCATTCTGGAGGCCGTAAGATGTATAATGATTTGAAGAATCAGTTTTGGTGGAAGAGAATGAAGAGCAATGTTGCGAGGTTTGTATCTCGATGTTTGAACTGTCAGAAAGTAAAAGCAGAAAAGAAGCGACCGGGTGGTCTATTACACAGTCTATCTGTTCTTGAATGGTAGTGAGATCACATTTCTATGGATTTCATCACAAAACTACCGCGATCTATTCGAGGATGCGATGCTATTTGGGTAGTGATCGACAGATTGACGAATTCTGCTTGTTTTATTCCGTACATGATGACGTATCGTCACGATCAGATGGTTGTGTTGTATGTTAGCAATGTTGTAAGATTGCATGGTGTGCTGGTAGCGCTAAGTCGTGTCACGCCCAAATTACCCAACTCAAATCAGATAACAAAATATGCAGTAGTGTGAGTATGGATCGTTCTCACGAGGAAAGTGATATTTAAATAGTGTTCTTAAAATACTTAAAATAATAAAAGGGGATTTTTGAGATTTTACTAACTACTATGCAAGAATTAAAATAAGAAAGATCAATAAACTAACGAGACTTGGTATCAGTCGACTACACCCATGAAATTATTCATTCGATAATCGATTCCCTAAAAATAATTAATTCACATTGAATATTCATCATTTGAAATTTAATTCCTGTTTCACCTTAATTTTAGTTAACTAGACACCAGCGTTCTAAGTTAATCATTACCCCATAAATTAACCCAATACCAAAGATTAGATTTAAATCCACGACATCATTCAAATGAGTAAAACTGATGAATCTAGACAATACAAATACCAGCGATTGTATTTAATCTAGTCAGTTGTTGTTCCTACGATTTAACAAATTCAACAGGATAAAATATTAAACATATTTGCTTTAAAAATCAGATGATTCAAATAATTACGAATTTGAATTATAATTTAGCAATAGATTGTATAGCAAAATCCTAAGGTGATCAATCCTAAAATCTTACATACAAGCATGACAATCAATCCAAAACAACTTTTGATATGCAATTTGGAATTAAACAATAGAAAACTAAATCTCACAAATAAAATAACTCAAAGGTTCGTCTTCCTCAACCAAGTACTAAAACTTAGCCAACAATATTCATGAATTCTACTGAAAAATTCATGAAAGAAAAATTAAATCTAAGAAAATTAAAGAGAGAAGAAACCCAGCCGCCAAGAGAGTACTCTGCCTTCTAACCGTCTTGCCTTATTCATAATTCTTATAAGACTCTAAAATTTGAGATATATATTTTAATTAAGTCTAGAGTCCTTAAAAAAAATTCCTAAATTACAAATTTTTTTCCGAACAACCCGTCTCGCTCGATCGGTAAAGATTAACCGATCGAGCGAGATTCTTTTTCCAATCCTACTGTTTTCAAATTTCTCGGCACCGATCGATTGGTTAAACTTTGCAGATCGAGCGAGAAAATTATTCCAACTTTCTGTCCAGCTTTTCTTTCTGCTCCCAATCGATCGGTTAAACTTTGCGGATCGAGCGAGCAGCTTTTTTTCCAGCAAGCAGCGATTTTAAAAAATTCATATCTGGAGATCTAGCCGTCGGATTGAGCTGAAATTTGAACAGCGTCTTCAAATCATCTTAAACTTAATTTTAACTATGGATATCGTCATTGGATTTCTCAAAAATTATAAATGATTTTCTGACCATTGTTGCTTCGTAATTCTTCTCTTATCTTGCTCTTTCCTTCCATCTTTAGCTCCATTTCTTCTCTTTTCCTATATCAAATCACATACAATGATTAGAAACTATAACATGAAGTTAACAAATCAAAATACTCCTAATCATCACAAATTAACTCAATCAAACATAGGAAAATACCATCACATCAAACTCCCCCTACTTAATCTTTGCTCGCCCTCGAGCAACACAAAACCAAAATAAGTTCGAACTCATAATCCATAACAAAAATAACCATGATCTTCACATTTGTGCCTCAATAATAAACTCAATGCATGATCAAGAAAGATGTTAAAATGCTAAAAATGGAACAAGTTCAATATCCAGACAGTTCAACTAGAGATATAGCCCCAAACGTGTGTGTGTGTATGGTCATTAGCCAGTGTCATGCACACTTCACAGATCCATTCAATGTAAAACCCCAAAATAGCTCAAGTTGCACACCAACAAATCAAATTAAACCATTGAGAAGTTTTATAGTCTTTTTTTCACTTGTCCGAGTAATTGCACCCAGTTATCCTCAACTCCATACATTCTCCTCCATATTTAGCTCTTGGAATTTATAGGACTAGAATTTTAATCCCCATTCCAATGCCTCCCCTCACCTTACTAACTCCATTCTTTACTCATTTTTTTCTTTTTTCGATTAAACTCAAAAGGGAGGTTGATAGGCTAGAGACTTCCTAAGACTATCACAAGGCTCACACGACTGTCACTATGTCATATACAATTCACAAGCCATGACTCATGCGTGCTAAAGAATATTCAAGAACCATATCAAAGTCTAATTTGCATTGGAGTTCAAAGTGTTCCAAGGTTAGCAAATCATCTATTTTCAAAAGCATGCACGTCATCAATTAGATATCATCATGGGCTAGTTATTTTCAACAGTCAAATTCTTTACAAACTATGAGCTCTTAATTTTTTTTTTCAAAAATCCACTAGATTCTCTCAATGAATGGCTAAGTCTCTCCCCCATACTTAAAATCTTACATTTTCCCCAATGTAAGAAAAAATGAAAAAAAAAATAAATAAAAACTAAGAATGAAAGAAAATACTCCCCTTGGGTTTCCTCCCAAGCAGCGCCTCTGTTTACAGTCGTCGGCCCGACTGTATGCTTCAGATCCTCATGGTGGTTCATATCTGGTTCCCTTGTCCACCTTCACCCACTTGAGAAATTTTCAAGTTAATTTCGTCCCATGCTTTTTCTTCTTGGATTTCTTGGGGATTCCTTTTGATCGATCCGGAGGAAGTTTCGGCTCAGTTATAGATGCCTGCAAATCAGAAGGAAAAATTTTAGATTTGATTTCTCTGTAGGTCTTACAACAATCTCCTTCAACTTATCCTCAATTACAAACTTCTTTTTTCCTTGTGATAAGTGATCATTGACATCAAGAACATTAACAACACTTTCACAACTAGGATTTTTCAAGGTATAAAAAATATTAAACTTAGCAATTTCCTTATCAAATTTCATAGTGAGAGTACCATTATCAACATCTATGATAGACTTTGAAGTTTTCAAAAATGGTCTCCCGAGCAAAGTTGGGCTATTCAAATCATTATTTTTCATATCAAGCACATAGAAATCAGCAGGAAAACCAATTTACCAACTTGCACAAGAACATCCTCTATCACTCCTCTAGGAAAAATAATAGATTTATCAGCCATTTGAATAACAATTGCAGTTTCAAGGAAGGGCCCTAGTTTTAAGGAAGCATTGTAGTACCCCGTAACCAAAATTGGTAATTAAGAGATTAATTATGTTAATTAAACCAATTTGGTATCTGAAGGATCGGAAGCTCCGAAGGTGAGATCGGAAGCTCCGATCAGGATCGGATGCTCCGATGCAGGATCGGAAGCTCCGATCGATATTACGTCATGCATGACGTGTGGCAGGATCGGAAACTCCGATTGGGATCGGAAGCTCCGATCGCCCTATCCGAAGTCGACCAGTGAGATTTTGACATGTGGCAGATAAGGATGTTTGGAAGCTCCGATGGCAGGATCGGACGTTCCGATCAAGGATCGGAAGTTCCGATCGAGGATCGGAGGTTCCGATGAATGCCTATAAATATAAGGTCCGAGGCATTCATTTCTTGCCAATTTCGAACTCTCTCCTTCGCCCTCGTGGTCCTATTTTAAGACTTTGGGTACTCTTATTCTAGAGTTGGAGTAGGATATTTGTTTTAGTATAGTCAGATAGTGTCTGACATAGTAGCGGAGCAGTGCTCGTGTTGTAGAGCCGTGTTCGAGGCTATGGATTCGCAGCAGGGGAGTGCCCTAGTTGCGGGATAGTCGCCATCAGTGGGCTGACGACGGACGCAGGTATAGCTATGGTCTCTTTAAATTATGTAGGAGTATGCAATAGCTTAGTTAAGGCTTTTAGCGCTTATTGAATGATGCATGGGTATTTGCATTGTAGACTTGATGATAGGCTTGGAACCTAGAGTGGGACTACTAGGACTGCCTTAGAAAGGTACGTAAGTACTGACTGAGATTTCCAGCGGATATGCATGCTTATATGTTTCATTTATGTGTTTTCATGTTATTATTGTTATGCGGCATGTGCATATCATCTTGTGCCTATACACCTTTATATCTTTCGAGATGAGCCAGTTAGGGTTGCTCAGCCCTGTTAGGACGTTTGATATCGAGTACCCTTAGGTACTGATACCTCGAGGACTCCGAGGTCTGCGTTCGGAAATCGGGAATGAGTGGTCGCACACAGTGGTTAGCTTCCCCGATGTGACGAGCTTATATCCCAGGCGCTAGTTTGAGCAGTTTGTATACAGTTATCCCAGATATGGATACCCGGTCATTTGCATGCATCATATTTGTATGTTTATCCGTGATTTTGTATTGAGCTTAGAGCTCACGCCCAGTGTTTTCTGTGTATCTGGATACCCTATTCGATGGGCAGGTGTAGGTGCAGGATTGAGCACCAGGAGCCTGGAGTAGCCAGTAACCTTGAAGACAACAGGATTAGCTGTAGGTTTTATTTAAAGTAATTCGATTGGGTTGTATAAATCCCGTTTGATTAGCCGGTTGTATTCTGACGGTCTATTTGTATTTAGTATTCCGCAGCAATTTGATTTAATGCATGCTTAATTATGCTCTTAACTCTGATTAGGTAGTGGATCCGGGTCGGGTCGCTACATTTATGGTATCAGAGCACTGCATGCAAGGGACTTAGGAAATTGATAATAAGACTTCTTGATTATCCTTGTAGGATTTATTGAGGCCTAGCGAAAGAAGAATTGGTTCTTTATTGCCAAGGTTTGCGGTAGAAGTTTTTACTATAAGGAATGCAACAGTGATGAGAACACCAGTAGTAGCATATCGATAGATAGACTGACTGCTGTGGACAGTTCATCATTAGATGCATTGGGATGTTGATCGAAGAACATATGGATTCCAGCCAGGGAAGAGTGGAAGAGAAGATCGGTTATATCGCGTCAGATACATCTGAGGGTTTTTTGGAACGAATGGTGTTTAGTAATCCATGTGGTTCCAGTCCTTGAATATTCTCCACTCGTAGTTGGAGAGATTGTCAGATAGACCTTCACCAGAGAATGCCTCGAGTGCCTAAATGTGAGACCTCGGTTCTAAACAACAATTAAAGGAGTAATTCAATAAGTAAGCAATTAAAAGCCAAGAGCATTTTTTTAAAAAAAGGGGACGCGCGGGCGTGCATGGCGTCCTGCCCAAGCCCTCGCGCGGGCGTGCCACCCGAGACGCGGGCGCGCCTGAAGCTCTGCCCAAAACTTCCGAAACGAAGTGCGGGACGCACGGGCGCGCATGGCCTGCTGAATTGGCTCAAAACAAGCCTCCAAAAGTGCAATAACATAACCAAAAGAACTCTAACATGATCCAACTAATATATATCCAACAACGTAGAATTTAAATACATAAAAGTGAAAAACACGCATCGATGCTAGCTATTACAAGCCGAATACAGAATACAAGAGTTCTAACCACAAGCAAGACCACTTCCAATCCAAGTTCAAGTTCTTAACATGCTTCAAAACATAAGTTAGATTGTCATGCTAACAAGACTTCTAAACCGAGTCTCACTTCTACATCATTCCCTCAAAGCTAACCATGCTTCTTCTGACTTGATCCTGCCCCACCTGTTGCCAAGTACACATACAAAACAAAGCAACAGCCGGATAACCGGTGAGAATGATAATCCCAGTAAAAGCAACATAACAAGTAATACAACAATAATCATGCTTTCAAGACAACGACGAAATCCATGACAACGTAATGAGATGCATGTCTTTAAACAGGGATATCAAATCTGATAAACGAGGGATTGCTGCTGTGCTTTTGGGATCCCGAGGGTGAGATTACGTAACAACTCACCGACTCACCCAATCGAGGTGGTGCCACGTATCCCACTCCTCTAGACTTTGAGCAACTATAATGAGTATGCTAGCACTAGGCCAAACGACTACGACCTAGGCCACTCAATCATAGTTCCCAAACGTCTAAACAAAAAGGGCGGTTCTGCCCGATGAAAACAAGATTGGCTCAAGATGAATGCATAAAAGAAACATAAAACATAGCCATATAACAAAATCTCAATCAAAACAACAGAACACAAGTTCCTCATGCTAGAACGAGTGTAGATGCAAGTATGTGCTTTTAAGGGAAACTCGAGAACCAACTATCCCGAGTATGCTATCCCGCTATCGATGACTGCTTTATCTTTCAATGTCGTAGATCCAACTCCGGACAAGATACAACAAAAGATTGTATCAACAACTATACAACCTAAAAAACAAACAACGGTTCAAGGAAATCTCTTTACCGATCTTCGTCCAACTCTTGACGAACAATGCTGCTAACATGGGCTTGACAAACTCCAAACGAATCTGTTCAGATACAAATCAAAGATCAATTAACATGATAGACTTACAAGCCAAGTTCAACAACTCAATAACGGTTCGAAATCCCCAAAACTCAAACCGACGGTATAACGGCTATAAACTGAACAAACCGACAACGCAAACAGCAGTTCAATAGCGATATCAACTCAATTCAATGCTAATACAACAACAACAAGACAAACCCAACAAATCTCAAAATCATGATTTTCGAAATAGCTTCCAAAAATCATAACAATTCCGAACGTCGTTGTAATTCAAAACCGACAGATAATAAATGATCAGAACTCCGCGAAGAACAACATACTAGAATCTAGATCGATTCTAACAACCTTCGAAAAACAAAAAATATCTGATCGGAGAAATACTTACGGTATAACGGAGCTCTCACTGCAGTGATCACTAATCTGCCTTCAGAAATAATTTCTAACGGCCGGATCGAGCTCGGGAGGAAATCTGGAAGCTTGGAAAAGCTTGAAGGCGTCTTCAATGGAGTCTCTCGGTTGTGTGGAGGAGGTGGAAGACTTTAGAAGTCAATTTCAAGTGTAGATAATATATAAAAATCAATATTTGCATTTGAGTCCCTGAAATTTCCAAAATTTGCAAAAAGGACCCTAATCAAAATCAAACCGGCTCGAGAACTCTGTAATCTCTAATTAACTCAAATAAACTCATTTAAGATAAAAATAGGGCGTTACAATTCTCCCCCACTAAGAAGAGATTTCGTCCTCGAAATCAATGAGAACCACAACTCATAAGATATAATAAAGAACTAAAGACAGTAAGAAGAACTCACGTCATCAGAATAACTCCGGAAATCGCTGTCTCATGTCAGACTATGTCTCCCAAGTCGCTTCCTCGACGCCGTGACGGCTCCACTGCACTTTCACCAACGGAATCGACTTGGTCCTGAGTTGTTTCTCCTTCCGATCAAGGATCTGAATCGGTCGCTCAAAGTAGCTCAGAGTCTCGTCTGACTCGGCTTCGTCAGGCTGAAGGATATGTGAAGGATCTGGATGATACTTTGGCAGCATAGAGACGTGAAAAACGTCGTGAATACCAGATAAAGACGGAGGAAGTGCAAGTCTTTAGGCAAGATCGCCTATCTTCTCGAGAATCTCGTACGGACCTATGATTCTCGGAGATAACTTCCCTCTCTTACCGAATCTGACAGTGCCTCTGAACGGAGAAATCTTAAGGAAAACGCGGTCTCCCTGCTCAAAACTCAGAGGTCTACGTCTGACGTTCGCATACTTCGCCTGTCTATCTTGAGCTGACTTCATTCTGGTCTGAATGATCTTAACCTGCTCTGCCATATCTCTAAGCATATCCAGTCCCAAATCTGGTGACTCAGACAAGGCATCCCAAAACAACGGAGATCGGCATTTCTTACCCTACAATGCCTCAAAAGGCGCCATACCGATACTCGCTTGGAAGCTGTAGTTGTAAGAAAACTCGACAAGAGGCAAAGAATCCTGTCAACTAGTGCCAAAATCTAGCACTACCGCTCGCAGCATATCCTTTAACATCTGGATAGTCCGCTCTGACTGTCCATCGGTCTGAGGATGATAAGCTGTACTCAGATGCAATCGAAGTACCAAGTGCCCCCAGAAGACTGTGCCAAAAGTGAGAAGTGAATCTAGGATCTCTGTCTGAAACGATCGACTTCGGCACACCATGCAATCTCACAACATTGCTAACTTACAACTCAGTCATCTGATCATGACAATACGTCATCCTGTACGGAATAAAACACGCAGACTTTGTCAATCGGTCGATCACTACCCAAATGGCATCGCATCCTCGAACGGATCGTGGTAGCTTCGTGACAAAATCCATGGAAATGTGATCCCACTTCCATTCAGGAACAGATAGACTGTGCAACAGACCTCCTGGTCGCTCTTCATTCTCTTCCACTAGAACTGGTTCTTCAGATCGTTGTACATCTTACGACCTCCAGGATGAATACTAAACCGACTGCAATGAGCCTCTCGGAGAATACGCTGTCTCAACTCCGAAATATCAGGCACAACAATACGGTTATTCACGAACAAAACATCATCTCTAACCTGGAATTCAGACTGATGACCCGATCTGACTTTCTCTACTGAAATCTGGATGATCGGCTCAGACTTCTGTGCTTCTCTGATTGCAACAAACAACTCTGGCTCGGCTTGAATAGCAAACACTCTGATAGTCTCCCTATCTGTTTCAAACTCTAAACCAGAAGTGCAACAATCATCGATCAACTGAGAAACACCGATAGTAGAAAGAGATAAAGAACAAAACTTTCGGCTCAAGGCATCTGCAGCTGCATTAGACTTCCCCGGATAGTACTTGATTTCACAGTCGAAATCCTTCAATAGATCTAACCATCTTCTCTGTCTCATATTTAGCTCTGCCTGTGAAAACAAGTACTTAAGGCTCTTATGGTCAGAAAAGATCTCGAAAGACTCACCATAAAGATAGTGACGCCAGATCTTCAGAGCAAAGATGATCGCAGCTAGTTCAAGATCATGGACCGGATAACGAGTCTCGTGCGGTTTCAGCTGCCTCGATGCATACGCTATCACATGCTTATGTTGCATAAGAACACAACCCAAGCCTCGGTTAGAAGCATCACAATAGACTGTGAAACCTCCAGTACCCTTCGGAATAGAAAGAATTGGAGCACTGGTCAGTCTCCTCTTCAGATCAACAAATCTAGCCTCACAATCTGGAGTCCAAACAAAAGGCGCATTCTTCTGAGTCAGCTGGGTAATAGGCTTGGCAATAGACGAGAAACCCTCAATGAAACGACGGTAATAACCAGCTAAACCCATGAAGCTTCGGATCTCCGGCACTGAAGTAGGTCTAGGCCAATTCATAACCGCTTCAATCTTGCTCGGATCGACAGAAATCCCATCTTCAGAAATAATATGACCGAGAAAGACAACTCGATCTAACCAGAATTCACACTTAGACAGCTTGGAAAACAACTGCTCAACTCGCAAAATCTGCAGTACGGTCCTCAAGTGCTCTGCATGGTCAGTACGGTTCTTCGAGTAGATAAGAATATCATCGATAAAGATAATGACGAACTCATCTAAATAACGCTGAAAGATACGGTTCATCAAACCCATAAAAACCGCTGGGGCGTTAGTCAAACCGATTGGCATGACTATAAACTCAAAGTGACCATACCTCGTCCTGAATGCGGTCTTAGGAACGTCTTCCTCTCGCACTCTCAACTGGTGATAACCTGACCTCAGAACAATCTTAGAGTAGACAGAATAACCCTGCAGTTGATCAAACAAGTCATCTATTCGGGGTAAAGGATACCTGTTCTTAACTGTATCCTGATTCAATTGACAGTAGTCGATACAGAGCCGCATAGAACCATCCTTCTTCCGAACGAATAGAAGAGGAGCACCCCAAGGCGATACACTAGGTCTGATGTATCCCTTGGCAATCAAATCCTCAAGCTTCTCCTTCAACTATCTCAATTCAACAAGTTCCATACGATAAGGAGCTTTTGAAATAGGTTGAGTACCTGGCACTAAGTCAATGCTGAATTCGATTTCTCGAATAGGCGGCAATCCAGGAACATCTTCCGGGAACACATCCGCAAATTCTCTAACCACCGGTAAATCTAACAAAGCTGGGCTAGATTTCAGTACATCAACTGCATACACCAAAAATCCTTCTGCACCTTTCTGTAGCAAACAAAACATAGATAACACTGAAATCAAAGGAATTCTAGATCGAGAACCCTTACCAAAGAATTTCCACTCGTCTGCCATTTCCGGTCTGAACCTGACAACTTTCTGGAAACAATCGACTGTCACCCTGTACTTGGTTAAAGCATCTATCCCGACAATACAATCAAAATCCGACAGTACAACTACAATACAGTCGAATTCTAACAAATTTCCTTCAAAACATAGTTCACAGTTCCTGACTAATCTGACAGAAACAATTCCTCCACCCAAAGGTGAAGTAACAGCTACTACTGTAGGCAACAATTCAGTTGGCAAAGCATGCAATAATACGAATTTCTCAGAGATAAAAGAATGGAAAGCACCTGTATCTATCAAGACATGAGCAGAATAACCGAAAATCGAACAGTTACCTGCTATAACATCGTCAGGTGCTTCTTGAGCCTGATCCTCTGTCAGAGCAAAGACTCGTGCTGGCTGTCTCGGAGGCTGATTTGCACTGGTACTACCTCCCTGTCTATTCTGCTGCTGAGGCTGGAAAGAGTGCACTGCAGAAGACTGCCTCTCAGGCTGAGCTGCAGATCTAGACGAACTCCCACTCTGAGCTCTATCTCTGTTACGCTGTGGGCACACTTTAGAAAATTGTCCCGGTTGCTGACAGGTGTTACAATTGCCGAAGACTCCCACACACTGATCCGGTGAGTGTCTTCCTCCACACTTGCTGCAGTACAAGGATGATGACCTAGAACTCGGTCCTGAACCAAATTTCTTCGAACCACTGGAACTGGACGAACTGTTCCCCTGCCTCTTGAACTGTTTACCTCTTGCCTTGTACTGATCCTTTCTGTTTCCCCCACTGTTACCACCTTCATACCTCTGCTGCTGGTTCTGATGCTGAGGTGGCTGATTCTGATACTGAGAGGGTTGGTTCTGATACTGCCTCTGCTGCTGAGGTGCTACCTGATTACCTCTTTGCCTCCACAAGCCTGCTTCTGCTCCCTTTGCGTGATTCATGGCATCCGCAAAGTTGTCTGGCCTAGCAGTGTTCACCAAAGTGAAGATGTCAGGATTCAAGCCATTAATGAAATGATCTGCCTTAGCTTCTTCATCTCCGGCAATTAGTGGTGCAAAACGCAACAGACTATCAAACTTGGCAACGTACTCTTCGATGTTCAGATTCCCTTGTCTCAAATTGGCAAATTCTGCTCCCTTGTCCTGACGGTATGAGATAGGGATAAACCGCTTATAGAATTCAGATTTAAAAAGAGTCCAAGTAACTTCCGTACCTCTATTCTCTATTGCTTTCTTTGTCATGATCCACCAGCTCTTAGCAATCCCACGTAGCTGATGAATGACTAACCTGATTCTGCGGTCATCTGTGTAATCAATGGAATCGAATATCTTATCAATATCATCCAACCAACTCTCGCAGTCAACTGGATTTTCTGAACCCATCAATAATGGCGGATTGAACGACTGAAACCTCTTCAACAAGGTTTCCATAGGCGTTGCTGAAGCATCCAACTGATCAACTTCAGTGCTAGCTTTCTCAGTTGCAGGGATAACTGGCGGTGTGTTTCTGTTTATCACTCGACGAGGACCCATCTGATAATCAAAGGTTAGGACACGAGATATCTCAATCGCTACAATCAATGCCCTTACAACCGCTTGGAATACCGGATACCAGTCGATAACAGAAACAGTTATATTTCAAGTAGATCATGCTTTATAAATTAAATTACATAACCATGTAATTCAATAATTCTCAATAATAAAGCATGCTAGCATGGAATTAAGTACACAGTTAAAATAATTCAAACACATGCGAGGAGCCAATACACGCAGACTCGATCTACCCGCTCACTCTAGTTCGACCAAGAATCTTAACGCTCTGATACCACTTAATGTGAGACCTCGGTTCTAAACAACAATTAAAAGAGTAATTCAATAAGTAAGCAATTAAAAGCCAAGAGCATTTTGTTTTTTTTTAAAAGGGGACGCGCGGGCGCGCAGCTTCAGGCGCGGGCGCGCATGGTGTCCTGCCCAAGCCCTCGCGCAGGCGCGCCACCCGAGGCATGGGCGCGCCTGAAGCTCTGCCCAAAACTTCCGAAACGAAGTGCAGGACGCGCGGGCGCGCAACCCGAGGCGCGGGCGCGCATGGCCTGCTGAATTGGCTCAAAACAAGCCTCCGAAAGTGCAATAACATAACCAAAAGAACTCTAACATAATCCAACTAATATATATCCAACAACGTAGCATTTAAATACATAAAAGTTAAGAACACGCATCAATGCTATCTATTACAAGCCGAATACAGAATACAAGAGTTCTAACCACAAGCTAGACCACTTCCAATCCAAGTTCAAGTTCTTAACATGCTTCAAAACATAAGCTAGATTGTCATGCTAACAAGACTTCTAAACCGAGTCTCACTTCTACATCATTCCCTCAAAGCTAACCATGCCTCTTCTGACTTGATCCTGCCCCACCTGTTGCCAAGTACACATACAAAACAAAGCAACAGGCGGATAACCGGTGAGAATGATAATCCCAGTAAAAGCAACATAACAAGTAATACAACAATAATCATGCTTTCAAGACAACGACGAAATCCATGACAACGTAATGAGATGCATGTCTTTAAACAGGGATATCAAATCTGATAAACGAGGGATTGTTGCTGTGCTTTTGGGATCCCGAGGGTGAGATTACGTAATGACTCACCGACTCACCCAATCGAGGTGGTGCCACGTATCCCACTCCTCTAGACATTGAGCAACTATAATGAGTATGCTAGCACTAGGCGAAACGACTATGACCTAGACCACTCAATCATAGTTCCCAAATGTCTAAACAAAAAGGGCGGTTCTGCCCGCTGAAAACAAGATTAGCTCAAGATGAATGCATAACAGAAACATAAAACATAGCCATATAACAAAAGCTCAATCAAAACAACAGAACACAAGTTCCTCATGCTAGAACGAGTGTAGATGCAAGTATGTGCTTTTAAGGGAAACTCGAGAACCAACTGTCCCGAGTATGATATCCCGCTATCGATGACTGCTTTTACCTTTCAATGTCGTAGATCCAACTCCGGACAAGCTACAACAAAAGATTGTATCAACAACTATACAACCTAAACAACAAACAACGGTTCAAGAAAATCTCTTTACCGATATTCGTCCAACTCTTGACGAACAATGCTGCTAACACGGGCTTGACAAACTCCAAACGAATCTGTTCAGATACAAATCAAATATTAATTACCATGATCGACTTACAAGCCAAGTTCAACAACTCAATAACGGTTCGAAATCCCCAAAACTCAAACTGACGGCATAACGACTATAAACTGAACAAACCGACAACGCAAACAGCAGTTCAATAGCGATATCAACTCAATTCAATGCTAATACAACAACAACAAGACAAACCCAACAAATCTCAAAATCATGATTTTCGAAAATAGCTTCCAAAAATCATAACAATTCCGAACGTCGCTCTAATTCAAAACCGACAAATAATAAACGATCAGAACTCCGCCAAGAACAACATACTAGAATCTAGATCGATTCTAACAACCTCCGAAAAACAAAACATATCTGATCGGAGAAATGCTTACGGTATAACGGAGCTCTCACTGCAGTGATCACTAATCTGCCTTAAAAAATAATTTCGAACGGCCGGATCGAGCTCGGGAGGAAATCTGGAAGCTTGGAAAAACTTGAAGGCGTCTTCAATGGAGTCTCTCTGTTGTGTGGAGGAGGAGGAAGACTTTAGAAGTCAATTTCAAGTGTAGATAATATATAAAAATCAATATTTTCGTTTTAGTCCCGGAAATTTCCAAAATTTGCAAAAAGGACCCTGATCAAAATCAAACCGGCTCGAGAACTCTGTAATCTCTGATTAACTCAAATAAACTCATTTAAGATAAAAACAGGGCATTACACTAAATCATGACAGGTTTCGAGAGTGGTGTCTTTAACCTCGTGCAGAACATGGTTTTGCCGGTATGCTTGTATCGATGCTTTTGGTAGGCATACGGGAAACTTCATGTTCAAAAGCATGATTTGGATACAAGAAGAACGCTGATGGTAGATCGTGAGCAGAAGAAGTCGACTGACATGCACTGATGCAGAGCATAGCTGGTTAGCTATCACGTGCCATTTCTCCGGAGTTCTTCGCAGGAGGACATGTAGAGAGACCTGGACGAAAGTATGCTTGTATCGATGCGTGTGTCGATTGGAAGCTTCATGCTCAAGGAGCAAAGACAAGTTCGATGATTTTAAATATTGTATTGATGTATTTTGTAAACAGTATTTCAGTTGTAATGAATCATCAGAATTTGGTTGTATCAGTTCAAGTTATTGGAATGTACATTTTGTTGTATTTTGAATACTGTATGTATTACATGGGATTGTAATAAAGAAAATTGTACATAACTTGAAGTAATGATACATGTTTTACTTATTCAAAGATTCGTGTTTGATTACAAGTAATTTTACTAAGTTTGGCTTGGAATTAGTTGACTAATCAACTAGGATAGCTCATGGATTTTGAGTAAGCCAGCGGTAACGGATTGACATGGGGTTAGTCTAGGTGTTTTCCTAGGATGGACCTAATTAGTCGTTCGACTGGGTTAGTGCCAGTGATGAGGTGATTCATCTGGGGGCATGGGAATTTTGATCTTGTTTGAAATTTTGAGTATCGTTCTAGGTTGTTTCCGTAGAACAGTAGCCTGATTGACCTTCATAGGTTGGGAATTCGTGATGATGGGATTTCATCAAGAACCAGTTGAGTACATATCGAGAGTTGTGGACTATGATCATGACTAGACATGATGGAGCGCGACCCTATGCCAGTATTACTCTGGGAGTCTTTTGTACTTCGGAGAATACCTGGAAGCCTTCGTGCTTCAGGATTGGCGGTGGGAAGGCTACTTAGTCCATAGTTTGGTAACAGTCACGACAGGGTATGACATTGGATTGGATGCCTGGTTAGGTGTCAGTGGTTTAGATATCGTCTGACTGTCGTCAGAGATATTGATTTGCAGTTTTGTCACAAGGACCAGTCTTGGAGGGATTTTCCTTGACGAGTACGTACTCTGAACAGATAGTTATAGTCTATTGGATACTTCTAGACTAGTGGATCTAGTCGGGGTTTGGATGCTCTTGTGATAGGGGCTATCTAGGAGTTTTGGTTTGTGAAATTCCTGAAATATTTGACTCGGAGTTGATTAGTTTTCAGCATTAATGGTTTCCTTCAGCGATAGATTATATCCGATGCTAAGGATTGTACATGACTATTTGAGGCGTGAGGATAGAGTGATTTATGCCAGTGTACACTTGGTGGTTATTTCAGATGGGATACCGCGGCAAGTAACCTCAGTCTCGATTTGTTGCAGTCTTAGCAAGAGATATAGTTATCAGGAGCAAGTTTAGCGACAGTTGGTAGTGAGTCAGTATCGATGCGAGATTGGTACTGGTGACTACTAATAGCTATTGTCTGACTTTGTCAGAGATAGGTGAGTTGAATCAACTGTGATTCTTTTGATTCCAAGTATTTGGGATATGCGGACGTACGGCCGTGAGATCATGATTATTGATCGAGCCATGTGAGATTTCAAATGACCAAGACCTGGCGGATGGTTGCCATAATTTGGTTGGTACTGACAAGTTGTGTGATAGTCACAACTTATCGACGAGGTCGATTGGTTGAGCAGATCAGTAATTAAGATATCATGAACCGAGAGATACTTGGGACGATACTATAAGCCGTCGTGCTTATGAGTTTGGATCCTTTAAGTAAATGTCTCGGAACAGTAAGAGAATTATTTGCATTCAGGATTCTCGGGTGGTTGAGATTTTTGGAGTGCAGTCGTTTGGACTTTCAAGTTTGATAGATCACGGGAGGTGATTGCATGTTTTGACTTTGGTAAGTCATGGCTAGTTCGATAACTCGGGTAAAGTTATGAGTGGTAAGAGAAGACATAATTGATCTTAACATTGTTTGGTATTAGCAATGGTTGACCCAGTTTTGGAAATAGAATTGTTCCATGCTATTGGATTACAGTTTTGGGAACTGTTAGCCGAATACTTGTTTAGGCATTTTCAGCAGTTTTCTCGTAGGATTTTCGTTAAATTGTGATTCGACGAGTGTTGCGGAATTCAATGAGCATTAGCAGGCCGATATCAGTTGTTTGTTCGTGGGATGATACGACAGCTGAGACTGTGTTCAGAGTCTAGTGAGATTGTTGTCGGTGATTACCCAGTATGTTCTGATGTGCTATGCCATTGAGGTGTTGGGATCGACCGAGATCTATTGGATAAATTCGTTGGTTTACCGCATGTGTCATGGATTGCGCGAAGGGTTGAGGTGAACTAGTTTTGTTCATCTTGGTAGCAAGTCAAGTGTGACTTGGGATTGTTATCTATGGTTGGATAACCAGTGTTGCGAATTCAATTGATATCTCGAGTGACGAGATAGTGATGATCTTTAATCTAGACTACCAATGTTGTAGATGTTGCGGTCCCATCTATGTGTTCAGCATTATAGCGGTGACATTCTTTGAGAATATTAGTTAGCATCGAAGAAAATAAGTACGGAATGTAAGTCTGCCGATGCAAGGAACTTTCGGGATTGGTTGTATCTGGTCTTCTCGTTAGTACGAACTGATTCTAGCAAGAGGGATAGTCGGTATCAAGTGGTATACTTGACGATGAACTATCACTGCTAAGGTTCGTAGGAACAGTGGGTATTCGAAGAGCAGTCGAGAGCACTCTATTGATCATAAGGCTCGGCTATACATCCAAAAGATCGTTCTACTTCATGGATGCCGGTGGGCATTGTCAGCGATCGAGACCCAGGTTTACTTCCATATTCTGGGGGAGTGTCCAGCGTGCTACGAGCACTGCTTTCAGTTTAAATACTGAATATCATCCAGAGACAGATGGTCAGATGGAGAGCGCTATCCATATCTTGGAGAACATTGGCGATTTCGCTTATCGACTAGCTTTGCCACCGCATCTTTCCAGTATTCACGACGTGTTCCACGTATCACTGTTGCGACGGTATGTGGCGGATGAGTCTCATATTCTGCAGCGGTCTGAGGTTCAAGTGAGCAAGGATTTGACTTATGCTGAGAAACCTATTCGTATCCTGGATTATAAAGATAAGGTTTTACGGAACAAAGTCATTCCTTTGGTTTTAGTTCAGTGGCAGCGCCGAGGCACTGAGGAAGCTACTTGGGAGCTTGAAGAAAGGATGCGTGAAGACCATTCTGAGTTGTTTTGATTTCAGTTGTGAGTTGTATTCGGTTGTAACGTTTGATTTGAATAAGGAATGTTTCTGTACCTTGTATTGCATTCGGTACTTAAGATCTATTTTTGAGGACGAAATATCTTAAGTGGGGGAGAATGTAGTACCCCGTAACCAAAATTGGTAATTAAGAGAATAATTATGATAATTAAACCAATTTGGTATCTGAAGGATCGGAAGCTCCGAAGGTGAGATCGGAAGCTCCGATCAGGATCGGAAGCTCCGATCGATATTACGTCATGCATGACGTGTGGCAGGATCGGAAACTCCAATTGGGATCGGAAGCTTCGATCGCCCTATCCGAAGTCGACCAGTGAGATTTTTACATGTGGCAGATAAGGATGTTCGGAAGCTCCGATGGCAGGATCGGAGGTTCCGATCAATGCCTATAAATATAAGGTTCGAGGCATTCATTTCTTGCCAATTCCGAATTCTCTCCTTCGCCCTCGTGGTCCTATTTTAAGACTTTGGGTACTCTTATTCTGGAGTTGGAGTAGGATATTTGTTTTAGTATAGTCAGACAGTGTCTGACATAGTAGCGGAGCAGTGCTCGTGTTGTAGAGCCGTGTTCGAGGCTGTGGATTCGCAGCAGGGGAGTGCCCTAGTTGCGGGATAGTTGCCATCAGGTGGCTGACGATGGACGCAGGTATAGCTATGGTCTCCTTAAATTATGTAGGAGTATGCAATAGCTTAGTTAAGGCTTTTAGCGCTTATTGAATGATGCATGGGTATTTGCATTGTAGACTTGATGATAGGCTTGGAACCTAGAGTGGGACTACTAGGACTGCCTTAGAAAGGTACGTAAGTACTGACTGAGATTGCCAACGGATATGCATGCTTATATGTTGCATTTATGTGTTTGCATGTTATTATTGTTATACGGCATGTGCATATAATCTTGTGCCTGTACACCTGTATATCTTTCGAGATGAGCCAGTTAGGGTTGCTCAGTCCTGTTAGGATGTTTGATATCGAGTACCCTTAGGTACTGATACCTCGAGGACTCCGCGGTCCGCGTCCGGGATTCGGGAATGAGTGGTCGCACACAGTGGTTAGCTACCCCGATGTGACGAGCTTATATCCCAAGCGCCAGTTTGAGCAGTTTGTATACAGTTATCCCAGATATGGATACCCGGTCATTTGCATGCATCATATTTGTATGTTTATCCGTGCTTTCATATTGAGCTTAGAGCTCACGCCCAGTATTTTCTGTGTATCTGGATACCCTATTCGATGGGCAGGTGTAGGTGCAGGATTGAGCACCAGGAGACTGGAGTAGCCAGTAACCTTGAAGACAGCAGGATTAGTTATAGGTTTTATTTAAAGTAATTCGATTGGTTTGTATAAATCCCGTTTATTAGCTGGTTGTATTCTGCCGGTCTACTTGTATTTAGTCTTCCGCAGCAATTTGATTTAATGCATGCTTAATTATGCTATTAACTCTGATTAGGTAGTGGATCCGGGTCGGGTCGCTACAAGCATACACATAGTATGGCATGACATTAATCGATGCTCCTAAATCTAGCATGGCCGTGTCAAGCTGAACATCTCATATTTTACAAGGAATAGAAAACATACCTGGGTCCTTGCATTTTGTGGGTACCTTTCTTTGTATCACTGCAGAAACCTGTTCTCCTAATTCAACTTTCTGACACCCCTTCAATATTTGTTTCCTTTTCATAGTACACAATTCTTTTAAAAATTTAGCATAGCGAGGTACTTGTTTGATATAATCAAACAAAGGAAATTTACCTCACATCTACGAAAAACATCATACAACCCCTTAATTCCTTCATCCTTCCTAAACTCTTTCAATGCTAAGGGAAAAGGGGCTACAGGTTTATACTCAGAAAAAGGAGGGAACTTACCTTTTGGTGCGTCCATTTGAACTGTTTCGTCCTCCTCTACATTGGATTCCTGCTCATCTTTGTTCTGTACTGGTTCTTTCACCACTTCTTCATTAACCTTAAACTCCTTTCCAATCCTCAAGGTGATTGCATTCACATTATCCCTCGGATTCACCATTGTCTGTGATGGTAAGCTGTTAGAATTCAGTGCCTCCAACCTGTTGACTGCAGTTGCCAACTGCCCAATTTGAGTGTTCAACTGTTGGATACTTTGTCGAGATTCCTGTTGAAAAGTAACAGTATTAGTAGCAAGATCCTTAACAATATTTTCTAGAAACTCACCAGGCATTGGAACTTGAGGACGCTACGGCTGTGGAGGATACGGTGCCTGTAAGCTTGATTATTTGGCTGCACATGAGGTGAAGGCTGATTCACTGGAAGGTTTCCATATCTGAGGTTAAGATGATCCCTCCAACCTGAGTTATACGTGTCCGAGTAAGGGTCATAATTCCGCTGTGGTGGTCCTGGAAATCCTCCAACTGCATTGACTTGTTCAGTAGATCCCTCTTGAATCATGGGACACATGTTAGTTGCATGTCCCCTTGCAGTGCAAATTCCACAAAACTTCATATTTTGTCCATTCCCTACAACCATTTGACGCACAAGAGACGTTAGATAATTCAGTTGTTGTTCAAGGGAAGAAAAATTTACCTCATTGTTCCTTCTGGGTGCTGGATCACTCCTGTTGGTGCCAAATTGCTGAGAATTGGCAGTCATATTCTCGATTAAATTCCTTGCTTGAACTGGAGTTTTGTCCACAAAAAATCCTCAACTGGCCGCATCTAGCATATTCCCGTCATGAGACAATAAACCTTCATAGCAGTATTGGATTAATAAATTTTCACTTATCTGGTGCTGCGGACAGCTAGCACAAAACTTCTTGAACCGCTCTCAATACTCGTGAAGTGATTCCCCTGCAAATTTCTTTATCCCATAGATATCCTTTCTGATATTTGCTGCTCTTGAAGCTAAAAGTACTTCTCTAAGAAGATCTTCTTCATCTCTGTCCAAATGGCAATGGATCCAAGAGGTAGGTAGTATAGCCAATCCTTAGCAGCATTCTTTGAAGAAAAATGAAAGGCTCTCAGCTGGATTTGGTCCTCTGTCACTCCATGTGGTTTCATGCTTGTGCAAAACACATGGAATTCCATTAATTGCTTGTGCGGATCCTCACCTGCAAGACCATGGAATGAAGGTAATAAGTGAATTAGCCCAGATTTTAACTCAAAAGTAGCATTAGCTTCTAAAGTATGAAAAGTAATGCATAGGGGCTGATGGTTCAGATCGGGGGTTCCAAGTTGTCTCAAACTCAGATTGGCGTTGTCAGCCATTTCTCCTCTAAAATCCTCAAACACGTGCTCGTCTTTTTCTTGTATCTTATGAGCTTCTTTCTGCCGATGATGGAAAGTCCTGTCTATCTTCGGATCGTATGGAAATTCTTCTTCTGAAGAGTCACCTGAAAGCATGAACAAACCAGAGTAGCACAGGCGAAAAATAGAAATAAAAATAAAAACAAGAACATAATTAAATTAAACACCGTCCCCGGCAACGACGCCAAAATTTGGTAGCGCTAAGTCGTGTCACGCCCAAATTACCCAACTCAAATCAGATAAAAAAATATGCAGTAGTGTGAGTAGAGATCGTTCCCACAAGGAAAGTGAAATTTAAATAGTGTTCTTAAAATGCTAAAAATAAGAAAAGGGGATTTTTGATCTTTTACTAACTACTATGCAAGAATTAAAATAAGAAAGATCAATAAACTAACGAGACTTGGTATCGGGCGACTACACCCTTGAAATTATTCATTCGATCATCGATTCCCTAAAAATAATTAATTCACAATGAATATTCATCATTGGAAATTTAATTCCTATTTCACCTTAATTTTAGTTAACTAGACACCAGCGTTCTAAGTTAACCCTTACTCCATTAATTAACCCAATACCAAAGATTAGATTTAAATCCACGGCAACATTCAAATGAGTAAAACTGATGAATCTAGACAACACAAATACCAGATATTGTATTTAATCTAGTCAGTTGTTGTTACTACGATTTAACAAATTCAACAGCAGAAAATATTAATCATAGTTGCTTTAAAAATAAGATGATTCAAAAAATTACGGATTTGAATTCTAATTTAGCAATAGATTGTATAGCAAAATCCTAAGGTTATCAATCCTAAAATCTTACATACAAACATGGCAATCAATCCAAAGCAACTTTTGATACGCAATTTGGAATTAAACAATAGAAAACTGAATCTCACAAATAAAATAACTCAAGGGTTCGTCTTCCTCAACCAAGTACTAAAACTTAGCCAACAATATTTATGAATTCTACAGAAAAATTAATAAAAGAAAAATTAAATCTAAAAAAAGAGAAAAGAAACTTAGCCGCAAAGAGAGTTCTCTGTCGTCTAGCCGTCTCGCCTCATTCAGAATGCTTATAAGAATCTAAAATTTGAGATATATATTTTAATTAAGGCTAGAGTCCTTAAAAATAAAAATTCCTAAATTACATATTTTTTCCCAAACAAACCGTCTCGCTTGATCGATAAAGATTGTCCGATCGAGCGAGAGTTTTTTTACAATCCTACTGTTTTCAAATTTCTCGGCATCGATCGATCAGTTAAACTTTGCAGATCGAGCGAGCAAATAATTCCAAATTTATGTCCATCTTTTCTTTCTGCTCCCGATCGATCGGTTAAACTTTGCGGATTGAGCGAGCCGCTTTTTTTCCAGCAAGCAGCGATTTTGAAAAATTCATATCCGTAGATCTAGCCGTCCGATTGAGCTGAAATTTGGACAGTTGCTTCAAAACATCTTGAACTTCATTTTGAACAGTAAGGATCGTATTTGGATTTATCAAAAATTAAAAATGATTTTCTGACCATTGCTTCTTCGTAATTCTTATCTTATCTTGCTCTTTCCTTCCATCTTTAGCTCCATTTCTTCTCTTTTCCTATATCGAATCACATACAATGATTAGAAACTATAAAATGAAGTTAACCAATCAAAATACACCTAATCATCACAAATGAACTCAATCAAATATAAGAAAATACCATCACATCAAACTCCCCCTACTTAATCTTTGCTCGCCCTCGAGCAACACAAAAACAAAATAAGTTTGAACTCATAATCCATAACAAAAATAACCATGATCTTCACATTTTTGCCTCAGGAATAAAATCAATGCATGATCAAGAAAGACGTTAAAATGCTAACAATGGAACAAGTTCAATATCTAGACATTTCAACTAGAGATATAGCCCCGAACGTGTGTGTGTGTGTATGGTCATTAGCCAGTGTCATGCACACTTCGCAGATCCATTCAATGTAAAATCACACAATAGCTCAAGTTGCACACCAACAAATCAAATTAAACCATTGAGAAGTTTTATAGTATTTTCACTTGTCCGAGTAATTGCACCCAGTTATCCTCAACTCCATACATTCTCCTCCATATTTAACTCTTGAAATTTATAGGACTAGAATTTCAATCCTCATTCCAATGCCTCTCCTCACCTTACTAACTCCATTCTTTACTCTTTTTTTTCTTTTTTCTATTAAACTCAAAGGGAGGTTGATAGGCTAACAACTTCCTAAGACTATCACAAGGCTCACACGACTGTCACTATTTCATATACAATTCACAAGCCTTGACTCATGCGTGCTAAAGAATATTCAAGAACCATATCAAAGTCTAATTTGCATTGGAGATCAAAGTATTCCAAGGTTAGCAAATCATCTATTTTCAAAAGCATGCACATTATCAATTAGATATCATCATGGGCTAAAGATTTTCAACAGTCCAATTCATCACAAACTATGAGCTCTTAATTTTTCATTTTTTTTTTCAAAAATCCACTAGATTCTCTCAATGACTGGCTAAGTCTCTCACCCATACTTAAAATTTTACATTGTCCACAATGTAAGAAAAAATGAAAAACAAAAATAAATAAAAACTAAGAATGAAAGAATTTACTCCCCTTGGGTTGCCTTCCAAGAAGCGCCTCAGTTTACAGCCGTCGGCCCGACTGCATGCTTCAGATCCTCATGGTGGTTCATATCTAGGTCCCTTGTCCACCTTCACCCACTTGAGAAATTTTCCAGTTAATTTCGTCCCATGCTTTCTCTTCTTGGATTTTTGGGGATTCCTTTTGATCGACCTGGAGGAAGTTTCGGCTCAGTTTTAGATGCCTGCAAATCAGAAGGAAAAATTTTAGAATTCGAATTCTCAGTAGGTCTTACAACAAACTCCTTCAACTTATCCTCAATTACAAACTTCTTTTTTCCTTTTGATAAGTGATCATTGACATCAAGAATATTAACAACACTATAGCGACCCAACCCAGATCCACTACCTAATCAGAGTTAAGACAATAATTAAACATGCATTAAATAAATCGCTGCGAAATACTTAAATAAAAGCAGACCGGCTGTGAGACCTCGATTCTAATCGTCAAATCTGTGAATCCTGACTTGTAGTCTAACCTTTGTTAGGTATCACATTCCTTAACAACACTCTATGTGGGAATTTAATATCCCTAACTAAAGTATCTTAGGCAGTAACAGATTATTTAAACAATTAGTGTGTGCGGAAGAGAAAGTAAAGATTTAATAATAAAATATCAATAAGGATCTTTTATAACAACAGGACTGAATTCTTAAACAAGTAGCAGTACATGGATAAGACATTTCTTTATTTTACTAAGCATATGGTCTCTGATGAGCATAAAAGAGACTACATAAAACATAATTGAGAACATTATTTGTGGCAAAGATGGTTCATTCACTGACATTTTCTTCATTATCCATATCTGGAAACCCTGGCTCTGGAAATTACAATAGAGAAAAAAAAATAAAGGAGGTTAAGTCTTTAAGAACTTAGTGAAAATAAAAGATTATTCATTGGATAAAATTTTCTGGTAATAGTAGTAAACATCAGGATAATAAGCTTAAGTAGGTAGGTATGAATTCAATAGTTTAGTAGCAATCATTCCAGTTGTGATAAAGAGGGTGAGCCAAAGTGAACACGAATACCTGGTTTTAACCCGCTGCTCATTGGACTCAATATCCAGACCGAAGTCCGTTGTCCAGGGCTCTCACTTTGAATAACATTAATTCATTCATTCATTCATTCAATCAATCAATCGATCAATAAATCATTTGATCTTTCGATCATTCCGCCATCCGTTTTGATGATAAACCAATACATTATGAAAATCAGGTATAATAATATCGAATCAACAAATTAATATGAACAATAGTTAGGATATATTATAATTTCCAGGCCGAATGCCAAAGGGCTGTATAAAGATAATAATTCCTTAAGTAATGAAAACCTCACCTCAATACTTACTATCCGAATCAGTAGATAACTTCAAATTCCTATAATTTTAGGATATTTCATATGTTAGAAATACTACCAGATGCTAGGCTAGTTTATAATTAAAATTTGTTACTCAAACAAGGAAGGAACATTTTGATAATTCATAAGAAAATTTATAATAATTTGAAAGTAGATCCAAAAATTCTGAAAATTTGACAGTATGTATAACTCAAAGAAATCTACAACTTTTGTGTTCAAAGCATGTCAAAATTCCAAGTCAATCTTTGACCAAATCAGCTTTTTCCAAACTGATTCTCTAGGTATATTGACCAACGGAAAAATGCTTCTTCCGGCAACTATTCCGGTCATAGGCCACCATTCTAGTATACTAGATAGTACAGGGAACAACTTTTAATTTAAGCTCTATGCTAGAAACAGATTCTATCTTTGAGAAAATCGAGCCTTAATCTTGCGTCTAGCCACTTTCAAAACTCAAGTTTCAAAGATTTAAGGATTTCTAAGGAAAATCATAACAATTCATGTACTTGTCAAAAAATTATGAAACTTGAAATATAAGCCTAAAACAAGTGCAGAAAACTACGGCTGCCAGAAATTTTGTTTTTTACACGCACCACTTTCGGCGGCGCGTGCACAGCTTCTGGCGGCCACGCGCGGCCCAAACTTTTACCGAATATGTGTTGCATGATTTCCTACATTTTTTGTTTAATGAGTTTTCTCAAATTCCTAACCGAACAGTACCAGAAATGGAATAACCTACTGTGACTTTTACTCTACTAGACTGAGGAAAAAAATACTGTTCCGACGTTATTCCCGGAAAAACGATGGTACTGATGCAAACTAGGGTAAATCTGGAGCAACTTTCATGTTTAGACTAGGTTCAAATACTGAAGTAAAGGTATGAAAAACGAGGGTGAAAACAGTACCTGCAAATGGTTTCTGAGCACTGTTTTTCCTTTCCGAACAGCGGTAGTTTAAGAATTTTAACGGAGAATCGGTTGATCTTTTTATGACACCTCCTTCACTTTACTGGACATCCTAAGTATCTTGTATAATTTTTTGAGAATTTTGGAACGTGTTCTTGGGTATAAGTGAGTAAATCCCCTCTTTTTTCAACGTTTAAGCACAATATTCTCACACCTCTTCAACTTGACACTAGACCACTAATCATCACGAAAATCTGAAGGAAAGCTCATCAAATGAGGTATGTGAAGGGTCTCTATATATAGGAAAGAACCAAACATGATATCCTATCCATGGAACACACTTTCCGATCACCGGTTGGGCAAAGGGGAGGTGGAGTGGTGGCCAAGAAACCTATTAACAAGTAATATATATATATATATATATATATATAAGCATAAAGATATTATAATAATATATTTATAAAGAAATTTATTTACATATATATATATATATATCAAATTAATTATCCTAAAAAAAAAGGGGCATTACAACCTTCCCTCCTTTAGAGAATCTGGTCCCCAGATTCGATCACGATTACAAGAACAAATCGGGATAAATTTTTTTGATCTCTTCCTCTTTTTCCCAAGTAGCCTCTTCAAAATTATGGTTCCTCCAAAGTACTTTGACCAACTGGATTTGTTTGTTACGAAGTTCTTTTATTTTCTGATCAAGTATTCGAACAGGTTTTTCTTCGTAAGACAAATCTTGTTCCAGTTCTACAAGCGTAGCATCCAACAAGGGTGTAGAATCAGTGTAGAATTTTCTTAACTGAGATACATGAAACACATTATGTAACATGGAGAGTAATTCAGGAAGTTGTAGTCGGTAGGCTACATATCCTATCCTTTCCAGGATTTCAAAGGGGCCTATGAATCTGGGTTGTAGTTTTCCTTTTTTTACAACTCTTCGAATTCCTTTTCTAGGAGATATCTTGAGGAGAACTTGGTCTCCAACTGCAAATTCCAAATCTTTTCTCCTTTTATCAGCAAAGCTCTTTTGCGGGCTTTGTGCTGTTAGCATCCTTTGCTTGATGACTTGTACAATATCAATTGCTTCTTTAATAATATCCGGCTTTAAGATACGAGTTTTCTCATCTTGGGTGTGACGCCATTCTTCAAGGTCCCAATTTAAAGGTGAGCGACATTTTCGTCCATATAATGCCTCTTAAGGATCCATTTGAATCGTGGCCTGGTAGCTGTTATTGTAAGCGAATTCTATGAGTGGTAAACTTCTTCCCCAATTGTTACCAAAATCTAGAACACAGGTTCGGAGCATATCTTCCAAGGTTTGAATGGTGCGTTCGGATTGTCCGTCTGTCTGAGGACGAGAAGCTGTACTGAAATTTAATTTTGTCCCAAGACATTCTTGAAGCTTTTTCCACAGTCTTGATGTAAATTTTGGGTCTCTGTCAGACACAATTGTTGAGGGTATCCCATGCAATCGAATGATTTCTTTCTGGTATAGTTCTGTGAGTTTCTCTACTCCATACTTACTACTAACAGGAATGAAGTGTGCTGATTTAGTCAAACGATCTACGATCACCCAGATACTATCAAGTCCCCCTTTTAAAAAGGGTAATCCTATCACAAAATCCATAGTTATCTTATCCCATTTCCACTCGGGAATAGGTAGAGGTTGCAAAAGACCTGATGGTCTTTTATGTTCTGCCTCTCCACCAAAAGTACTACTTCAAGTCCTTGTACATTTTTGCCCCACGGGGATGATTAGAAAATCGAGATCTATGAGCTTCTTACAGAATTTCCTTCTTCATTGAGCAAGGTACGCAGATTCGGTTACGAAATAATAACATACCCTGTGAATTGGTGTTGAAATCAGACTCTTGACCTTTTTCCTTGAGTATTTTTAAATTAGGATCTAAGTCTTGATCTCTCTTGATCCTTATATGGAATTCTGGTTCAAGTCTCAGACCTGCCAGATGACCATGAGAACAAATATGTATTCCCTTTCGTGGATTGTATGGAGTTTTAGCTTCCCTTCCTTCTAAGTGGGCCAAACTGGTCTTTCTGCTTAATGCATCTGCTACAACATTAGCCTTACCGGGATGGTATAAAATTGAGCAATCATAATCTTCTAAAAACTCCATCCATCGACGTTGCCTCATATTCAAGTCTTTTTGAGTAAATAAATATTTCAGGCTTTTATGGTCGGTAAAAATGTCAAATGTTGCTCCATATAGAAAATTCCGCCACTTAGCTAGTGGAAAAATTATCGCACCCAACTCCAAGTCATGAGTGGGATAGTTAAGTTCATGTCCCTTCAATTTTCTTGAGGCATATGCAATGACCTTCCCATTTTGCATTAATACACAACCTAAGCCTTCTTTGGAAGCATCAGTGTAGACTATAAATCCTTTAGTTCCTTCTGGTAGTGCTAATACTGGAGCAGAGGTTAACAAATTTTTCAGTGCTTGGAAGCTTGCTTCGCATTCTTGGTTCCATTGGAAGGGGTAATCTTTGCGGGTGAGTTGAGTTAAAGGAACTGCAATTTTTGCAAAGTCTTTTATGAATCTACGATAGTACCCTGCTAGGCCTAGAAAGCTCCGAACTTCGGTCACGTTGCTTGGCTGTTTCCACTGCATTACTGATTCTATTTTGGTAGGATCTACCTCCAGCCCATTCTTAGAGATCATGTGACCCAAAAATGTCACTTTCTCTAGCCAAAACTCACACTTGCTGAATTTGGCATATAGTTTATTTTCCTTCAGTGTTTGGAGAACCATTCTTAAATGACATTCATGATCTTCCTTGCTTTTGGAGTAAACAAGGATATCGTCAATGAAAATTACCACAAACTTGTCTAAATAAGGTCGAAAAACTCGATGCATCAGATCCATAAATGCAGCGGGTGCATTTGTCAATCCAAATGACATTACTATAAATTCATAGTGACCATACCGGGTATTGAAAGCAGTTTTGGGTACATCTTCTTCTCGAATCCGTAGCTGGTAGTATCCTTGCTTCAGGTCCATTTTTGAATAAATTTGGGATCCTTGTAATACATCAAATAGTTCATCAATTCGGGGTAGCGGATACTTATTCTTTATGGTGACATGGTTTAGTTCTCAATAATCGATGCACATCCTGAGAGTGCCATCTTTCTTTTTTACAAACAATACTGGGGCTCCCCAGGGCGAAGAGCTCGGTCGGATATAACCTTTCTCAAAAAGTTCTTGTAATTGAATTTTTAATTCCCTTAGCTCTACAAGTGCCATTCGATGTGGAGCCTTAGACCTGGGCCTTGCTTCGGGGGTTATATCAATGGTAAACTCGATTTCTCTGTGAGGGGGTAGAGAGTTAATCTCTTCTGGAAAGACTTCAGAAAAGTCTTGCACAATGGGAATTTCAGATACCCTTAGTTGATCTTTTGGCTTGTTGAAAAGGTATGCCAGAAATCCTTGTCCTCCTTTTTTAATAATAGAATGTGCTTCTAAAAAAGATATAAAGGCGTTGCTAAAAGACTTGTTATTATGATTCCCAGACATGGCTTCTCCTGAATCTGTAAGTTTGATCTCCTTTGTATAACAGTTCAACTGAGCTTGGTGTCTAAACAGCCAGTCCATCCCTAAAATGATATCATATCCTTGTATAGGGAGCTCAACTAAATCAGCATAAAATATTTTTTTATTAATTTCCAGGGGGCAATCCTTGTAAATGACATCACTGGAAATCTTGTTTCCCATTGGTGAACTTACTTCCAAGAAGTATGGTAGTTTACTACATATGAGATTTAGATTGCACAAAAAAGTACTGGAAACAAAAGAGTGAGTTGCTCCTGGATCAAATAGGGCTTTCCCGACCTTTGATAATAGGAAAAACTTACCTTCTACAATAGCAGTGGGGTCAACTTCTTCATCTTTTCCCGTGAGTGCATATGCTCTTGCTGGGATCTTAGTTTTTGGAGCTGAAGAAGTTTGTTGGGATCTTTTCGGGCATTCTTGAATGCGGTGTTGCTCACTTCCACAGACCAAACGTTCAAAGGTCCGGTCACCCACATCAGGGTTCCTAGGTGATTGCTGGCAATAGTGAAAGAATTTTTTCATCATTTCGATCATAAGGAGTGGGTTAGGCTCTTCTGGTGGCTGATTTGTAGCATCTCTAGTATTTTGTGGTTGATTGTCTTGGTCATCTGGTTTTCCTTGATTCCCTTGGTTTTCTTCTTGTAAACTTTCACTTGAGGATGCCATGTTACTACCTTCAGATATAGAGACTTGTGATATGCATAGAAGGTTATAATTTAAAAGTTAGAACAAGTAAACATAAAATAGTCATTCATTGAAGAGAAAATTGATGACTAATAACAACTATTTAGTCACACCATATTGCAAAAGTTAGGATACAGACAAATTTTCCTAATAATATATAATGATACTATTATTCCCTTCCGTAACAACAAAATGGCAAGGGATCACAGTAAAGCAGCTAATATAATACTAGTGATGATGATAGTCGGGTACTAATCCCCAGTAACACCAGATTCAGCATCTGAAACATCCTCGTCGTCTGAAATAATTATGATCACCTCATCATCCCAGGCTCCAATAGGTGGTAGTGGGTCCTCTCCTTGAAAAGGTTCAAGCTGTATGATCAGTGGAGGATCATCGGGAAACTCCTCGGGTTCAGACTCATACTCTGGGTCAATCAGCCAAACATCATCATCTAGAACTGGAGGCAAGGGTGGTAGCTCAGGTCCTATGATAGGTGGCTCAGCTGGGGGTACGACTGGAGTGTCAGTAGGTGGAACCTCTGATGATACTACAGGAGGAACAACTAAATGAGTCACTGCTGGAGGAGCTGATGAATCAATAGGAAAACTACTAGGCCCAGCGATGTCAGAAGGACTAAAGATACCCACTACACCGGGCTCCAACCCATAAATAGCATACTCAACCATGCCACGACCCTCGATAACAATTTGATTAATCTGGTCGTTGGTGTAGAACTCCTCCCTCATGAATCTCCTCAGCTCTCGGTCATAGTAACCATGAATCTCACAAAGGTGCACAATCATCCTATCTCTCTCATAAATGGCTCGGCCTACGCTACCATCATATGCTGGAATCTGACTCTTCAAGACATACTCCATGTGAGTCTGAAATAACTCGGGTGCTCCAAAAGTATCAATGTGCCATCGACAGATGGCTAGTTGATTAAGTAGGTTTTGGTTTTCCTGGGTCAATCGGGCAATCTCCTATTCAGACAGGACCCTATCAGTCTCCCTAGCTGCCAACACCCTATCCCGATCCTCTGAAACCTCTAAGGTGACATGCTCAGGAAAACGGGATACATACTGAGGTACAGGAGTAAAAGTACGGATGGGGGAGTCTCTGCGGATAAAAATAGTATCTAGATGGCCTCCATAGTTACTGGAAGAATCAGACATCCTGTAATAAAAGAGTTATAGAAACAATTATCATTAATTAGAAAATAATCAAACCTAAACCTGCAACCATTCGCTCTGATACCACTACTGTGACACCTGACTTGTAGTCTAACCTTTGTTAGGTATCACATTCCTTAACAACACTCTATGTGGGAATTTAATATCCCTAATTAAAGTGTCTTAGGCAGTAACAGATCATTTAAACGATTAGTGTGTGCGGAAGCGAAAGTAAAGATGTAATAATAAAATATCAATAAGGATCTTTTATAACAACAGGACTGAATTCTTAAACAAGTAGCAGTACATGGATAAGACATTTCTTTATTTTACTAAGCATATGGTCTCTGATGAGAATAAAAGAGACTACATAAAACATAATTGAGAATATTATTTGTGGCAAAGATGGTTCATTCACTGACATTTTTTTCATTATCCATATCTGGAAACCCTGGCTCTGGAAATTACAATAGAGAAAAAAAAATAAAGGAGGTTAAGTCTTTAAGGACTTAGTGAGAATAAAAGATTATTCATTGGATAAAATTTCCTGGTAATAGTAGTAAACATCAGGATAATAAGCTTAAGTAGGTAGGTATGAATTCAATAGTTTAGTAGCAATCATTCCAGTTGTGATAAAGACGGTGAGCCAAAGTGAACACGAATACCCGGTTTTAACCCGCTGTTCATTGGACTCAATATCCAGACCGAAGTCCGTTGTCCAGGGCTCTCACTTTGAATAACATTCATTCATTCATTCATTCAATCAATCAATCGATCAATCAATCATTTTATCTTTCGATCATTCCGCCATCCATTTTGATGATAAACCAATACATTATGAAAATCAGGTATAATAATATCGAATCAACAAATTAATATGAACAATAGTTAGGATATATTATAATTTCCAAGCCGAATGCCAAAGGGCTGTATAAAGATAATAATTCCTTAAATAATGAAAACCTCACCTCAATACTTACCATCCGAATCAGTAGATAACTTCAAATTTCTATAATTTTAGGATATTTCATATGTTAGAAATACTACCAGATGCTAGGCTAGTTTATAATTAAAATTTGTTACTCAAACAAGGAAGTAACATTTTGATAATTCATAAGAAAATTTATAATAATTTGAAAGTAGATCCAAAAATTTTGAAAATTTGACAGTATGTATAACTAAAAGAAATCTACAACTTTTGTGTTCAAAAAATGTCAAAATTCCAAGTCAATCTTTGACCAAATCAGCTTTTTCCAAACTGATTCTCTAGGTATATTGACCACCGGAAAAATGCTTCTTCCGGCAACTATTCCAGACATAGGCCACCATTATAGTATACTAGACAGTACAGGGAACAACTTTTACTTTAAGCTCTAGGCTAGAAACAGATTCTATCTTTGAGAAAATCGAGCCTCAATCTTGCGTCTAGCCACTTTCAAAACTCAAGTTTCAAAGATTTAAGGATTTCTAAGGAAAATCATAACAATTCATGTACTTGTCAAAAAATTATGAAACTTGAAATATAAGCCTAAAACAAGTGCAGAAAACTACGGCTGCCGGAAATTATGTTTTCTGCCGGCGCGTGTAAATCACGCGCCACTTCCGGCGGCGCGTGCACAGCTTTCGGCGGCCATGCGCGGCCCAAACTTTTACCAAAGATGTGTTGCATGATTTCCTACATTTTTTGTTTAATGAGTTTTCTCAAATTCCTAACCGAACAGTACCAGAAATGGAATAACCTACTGTGACTTTTACTCTACTAGACTGAAGAAAAAAAAACTGTTCCGACGTTATTCCCGGAAAAAAGACAAAACTGATGCAAACTAGGGTAAATCTGGAGCAACTTTCATGTTTAGACTAGGTTCAAATACTGAGAGTAAAGGTATGAAAAACGAGGGTGAAAACTGTACCTGCAAATGGTTTCTGAGCACTGTTTTTCCTTTCCGGACAGCGGTAGTTTAAGAATTTTAACGGAGAATTGGTTGATCTTTTTATGACACCTCCTTCACTACTATTTTACTGGACATCCTAAGTATCTTGTATAATTTTTTGAGAATTTTGGAACGTGTTCTTGGGCATAATTGAGTAAATCCCCTCTTTTTTCAACCTTTAAGCACAATATTCTCACACCTCTTCAACTTGACACTAGACCACTAATCATCACGAAAATATGAAGGAAAGCTCATCAAATGAGGTATGTGAAGGGTCTCTATATATAGGAAAGGACCAAACATGATATCCTATCTATGGAACACACTTTCCGATCACCGGTTGGGCAAAGGGGAGGTGGAGTGGTGGCCAAGAAACCTATTAACAAGTAATATATATATATATATATAAGCATAAAGATATTATAATAATATATTTATAAAGAAATTTATTTACATATATATATATATATATCAAATTAATTATCCTAAAAAAAAAGGGGCATTACAAAATCTCGGTATAAACAATAATGAAGCCTACAAGATTATAAGCAAAGAAAATATATATTTTTTAAAACAGTGCTCGCTCGATCTGTAAAACATTACCGATCGAGCGGGCCATAAATTCCAGGTCTCTCCCGAGACTTAACAAAAGCCCTCCGCTCGATCGGTCAAAACTTACCGATCGAGCGGACACAAAAATCCCAAACTTCTGCCTCAGCTCAGGGGTGCTCGCTCGATCGGTAATATTCAACCGATCGAGCGGGCACAAATCTGCAGAAAATAAAACAGATATGCTGGACTCTATTCAATTCCAAAACTTCAAAACTAAATCCATTTGACATCCATAAATCATCCAAACATCATGTATAATCCAATACAAAGTATTTCTAGAGTTATACAATCTTGAACTATTAGAACATGCTTCAGTCTAGCTTATTCAATGCAATACAATACAAGTTCGAATACAATCTATGTTCGATTACATATTCGACTTCTAAAACACCAAGGCCTCACTCTATCAACTCGTCCACCTAGCCATGTGATCTCTGACTCGGTCCTGCCCAACCTGTTGCCAAGCACACATACAAAGACAAGACAACAGCTAGATAATCCGGTGAGAATAATATTCCCAGTAAAAGAGACTGACATGCAATCAAATAAACATATCAAGTCATGATATGAATTCATTCCTCATATAATCAATTAATCCATTCAAGTACTGAATTAAAATGATATGCATGTCTTTAAAACTTCTGGATTATCAGACTCAGATAATCAAATGGAATTCTTCTTTATTTATTTCTTCGGTTTGGGATCCCGAGGTTAAAATATCCAACAATCACACCGAACTCCCCTTTCGAGGTGGACGAGGTATATTTTAATCCTCTAGACTCCAGAGCATTATAGAGAGTTAATCGGCACTTGTAGTAATTCGCCTACCAAGACCACTCAACTATAATCTCCATATCGTCTAATTCAAAACGAATAATCATTCGGCTCAACATGAATGCATATGTCATCTCATGCATTCAATCATATTTTCAATCATAAATTCAAATAAACATTCAATCATGATTTCAAATAAGCATTCAATCATGATGTCAAATAAGCATTCAATCATGCAAGTATGTGAATTTCTTCGGAACACTCGAATAAATTCGGATTCGAGTTAATCGTTCCATTATAGTCTAAGTCATTTTTTACCTTATTCGCTTCGAAGGTACTTCAATCTGAAAAATCAATAATAAGGATAATAATCAATATCCAATCAAATTCATTCAAAACTCAATCAAACTTCTTCGATCGATAAATAAGAAAATCGATACTGTACCGACTTCAATCTTCCAAACTGTCCAAAGCTGCTATCTCGCAACTCTGCTAACTTCAATTCAATCTATCAGAAGGAGTCATAAGGATCAATATCGACATCAAAAGCTCACTCAAACTCGATACGATCAAAACATAGAAACGATATCCAAAACTCAAACTGACGGCATAACGGCTATAAACTGATCAAACCGGAAACGCAGACAGCAATTCAGCAATCCAATAAACTCATTTCAATCAATACATATCATTTCCAATCCAATCCCAACACATCTCAAATTCAAAGATTTCGAAAATCACTAAGAAAATCATAACAATTCCGATCGTCGTTAGATCTTCGAACCGTCTTAGATATACTATCACAGCTATCTCATAATCATCCTCTCCGAATATCAATCAATTCCAAACACATCAAAAAATTCAAACCTCGTAGAAATAAGAGAAACTTACTTCCAAACGGAGCACTCAACGCTGTGATCGCAGATATCAACTTCAGATCAAATTCCAACGGACGGATCGAGCTAAAATCAAAATCACAAAGCTTGAGGAAGCTTTGAGGCGCTTCAATGGTGAAGAGACGTTTGGGAGGGATGAAGGAAGAGAATGGAAGACTTAGTCAATGTTTAGATATTATAAAAAATCCTCATTTTGCATTTTAGTCCCTGAAATTTCCAAAAATTGCATTCTAGTCCCTGATCCAAATCGAATCGGCCCTCGACTTCTAGAATCTATTATTATCACAAATAAAGTCCAATAAGATAATTTTGGTGCGTTACACCGGTAGAATAAAATCGGTTAAACAAATTCGATTATACATCCAAATCGAATTAATAAGCCTAAAGGGCAAAAACCTACAGCTAATCCTGCTGTCTTCACTGGTCACTGGCTACTCCAAGCTCCTGGTGCTCAATCCTGCACCTACACCGGCCCCGTATAATGGGGTTTCCATATACACAGAAAAGACTGAACGTGATCTCTAAGCTCAATACGAAATCATGGTTAAAACATACAAATATGATGCATGCACATGACAGGGTATCCATATCTGGGATAACTGTATACAACTGCTCAGTAATGGCGCCTAGGACATAAGTGATACAACCCGGGGAGAAAACACTGCGTACACTGCTCATTCCTAACGGACGTAGACCGTGTCTTCCAGATGCTAGTGCCGGCTAACCCATCGGTCGCGGGGCACTCGACATCAACTGTCCAAACAGGGCTGAGCGACCCTACATGACTCATCTCAAAATATGGACATACACAATATGATATGCATATGCTGCATAATAATATGACACACAAATGCAACATATAAGCATGCAAAACCCGCTGTCTATCTCAGCCAGTACTTACGTACCTTTCTACAGGCAGTTCCTAACAGTCCCACTCTAGGTTTCAAGCCTATCATCAGCTCTACCATGCAAATACTCATGCATCATTAATTAAGCTCAAAAAACCTTAACTAAGCTATTGCATACTCCTAAATAATTTAAGGAGACCATAGCTATATATGCATCCATCGTCAGCCCACTGATGGCGACTATCCCGCAACTAGGGGCACACCTCTGTTGCAGCTCCACAGACTCGAGCACGGATCCTCTACACGAGCAGTGCTCCGCTACTATGTCAGACACTGCCTGACTCTGCTAGAATATATTTCCTACTCCAACTCTAAAACAAGAGTACCCAAATCCCTAAAATAGAGCCACGGGCGAAGGAGAGGATTTCGGAATTTGCACGAATGAGGAGCTCGGACCTCATATTTATAGAACAAGTTCGGGCCATCCGATCCTGACTTCGGAGCGTCCGATCTCTACCACGTGTCAATCCAATTTCATGAAACCATGCACCTGTCCAATACACTGTTCGGATGGTCCAAACTCAATATTACGTCACTCGTGACGTCAGCCATCCAATGATATGAACACACGTGTCCCTGTTCATGTTCGGATCGTCCGGTAGGACTTCGGGTCGTCCGAACTTCTTGGGTCTCCGATCCTTGGCTTCGTTCACGTTCGGAACCTCCGAACATAGTTCGGATCGTTCGATCCTCCCGAACCTTTCCCACTAATTCGTGTGCTCTGGATTCATTCTCGGACTTGGTTAATTCATCTGAAGTTTTCTTAATCATTTTTTACTTAATCTAAACATGATTACTTGATTAATTACCCATTAATCATTAATTCTGGATACGGTTTACTACATTCTCCCCCCCCCCCCCCCCTTAGAAGATTTCATCCTCGAAATCTAGGGTAGAACCTCGAGAACATACTATAGACCCTTGCTTGAGTGTCTGGTCGAATATCTTCCGACACACTCGGACTCTTATCGAATTCCCTGTAAGCTCCATTAATGTTGAACCGCATTAACATTCTCCCAGCAGAAGATTACTGCGCTACTGGTTGACACTTGATCTCCTCTGGCACTAGCGTATCACAACACTAATAAATCTTCCATTCTGACCACGATCTCCCTGATCACGCAGGATGTAGACACCCTTTCGATCGAGATCATTGTCCCAAGGGAAATCTTATACTAACGAAGACCAAGTCATAACCTGACTGAATTACGACGTTCGTCGAATCACTAATTGGATCTAACCATCTAATGGTTCCAAAAGTTCTTGGTGCTTAACACCTCTAGTCAGGAAACACCATTCCCAACACTGTGCTGTCACAGCAAATTCCGAATTCCTCTCCAAGAGAATCTAGTTGATACAAGGAAATACACCAATGTAACTGCTCAACATGATTCCCTAGACTGGTCATCCTTCCCATGTTCCACCAAAGCAAACAAGCTTCCTAAGCAATACTGGGAATTCAGCCCCACCATGTCTAGTGCGAATCACAGTTCATGTTTCTCAGTATAACTCAGCGTTGTGCCCTGATGAAAACTATCATCGCTCGCCAAAAATGACGCTAAGTCATCTCCTAGCCATTGGTCTGCGAAGTCATGCGTACTCCAATGGAAATCATCACTCCTCTGATGATCTACAACGTCTCGACCATAGGTTATTCACCCATGAATTTCCAATCGATGGACATCCTCCTGATAGTTATACATACTCGCAATCATTGTACGCTCATCAAGACTAAGGCAAGCTCCCACCAATATGCTCGACTGGGACATTCCACAGTGCACAGACATATGGAAATGCTTCCTATTCCATCTCAAAACTTGACAGTCATTGCACCTGGTATAACTCACATCGGAGTCTCTGATGACACCATCATCACTAGCTACCTATCACGCATCCGACCATTGTCCATTGCTAAAAGGCAATATCCTTGACAAACAGTCTGCACGGATGTGACTCACTGACTGGAAAGAAAAAATTCGATCCGTCACGATCTTGCGAAATCTTCGATCCCAAAGGCAAACCTGATTGACTACTAAGTCGATCATCAACTATCTCAGTCATCTTAATGACATCGCACACCACACGCTGGAAAATTAGTGACACACCTTGTTGGATCTCAAGAACTAGATTCTAGCTAATGTCACCTCATGATCAGGCAACTGATGTCCATACGAGTACACAATTCTTGTTGGATCTCAAACCCAATGGTATATTAAGACATCATCACAAGAACACTATCCGGGGAGCTACCAATTCCCTTGCTTGTTTCTCCTATCAAGTTAACATCTAACTTGACCATACAAGTCAATTGTAGTTTTTCGGTAGTTTCGTCTCTGGTAAACTTAGAGACTCTAAAGCATCACCTGCTCCGAGACTATACCAAGTACTCATCTCCTAAGCACTAAGCAACAAAATACTATCCCAAGTATTTCTCGATTGTTATATCCAAATCATCACTGATTGGATTTACACTATCGATCTCGTCGAACTACTGATCGTCGCACTCGTCCGATCAGACAACCACTGATCATCTAAACCTACGTGGCTCAATCAATAACCATGACTCAGCTGCCACGAATAACTATTTCCAAACACTTGGAATACCCAAATCGTTTTGGTTTAAACACACCCATACTTGATAACCAGAAAATAGCTATTAGTTGCTTATCGACACAATCTCGAGCCTTACTACTGAAAGCTGCCTCGTATACTGAACTTAATAAACCTAACTCTGACAGAGTTAGCCAATTGCCACTAGTAGTCATTAGCACAGATCCCGTGCCACATCAGCACAACTAATTGTTGTTTTGTTCACCCAAAGCGAACATCAAGACAAACTAAGCCCAAGATTTTCTCGCAATCTATCAACCTAGACCATTTCCATCCCATGAAAATCCTACGCTCAACCTCTGAAAATATCAGACAGTACTTAGCGCAAACACTAGACTCACTATCCTTGCCTCGTTCATTCAGGATGAACATCGCGGACTCATCAAGTCCAAAAATCATAACTAACTAATCCCATAGATTCTCACAATCTCCGGACACACTCCTGATTATATCCCTCTCTAAGATTGTGCAACAATTCAAGACTGAGGTAGATTACCACGATAACCCACATGGACAACCACCAAGGCTTCACGGGCATAGGCCACGCTTCCCCCACGTCTCAAATAATCTTGTACAATCCTTAACATCTGATATAATCCATCATATATGAAATCAATCATCATCGAGTAGTCCTCGTATTCGAGTCGAAGTTTTAAAACAGCATCCCATCCAAGCTCTCTGATGACTCCTATCAAAGGGAAATTCTAACCACAACTCTGATGACAACCCCTAGTCATTGCTGGTAAATACTCATCTTCGAGTCAACGTCCTAGACAATATACAATCTTCTCTCCTGGATAAATCCTATCTCAAGAGAATCCAATCAGATCATCTAATATGATACTAGTCAGATGATATCCCCAATCATCATTGGTTGAAATCTATCTACCTACTAGATCCACACGTCTAGCAGTAACCCAAAGGTTAAAACCTATTCGTTCAGAGCACACGCTCGTCAAGGAATCCCTCCAAGACTAGTTCTCACAGTAGAACACTCAAACTAATATCTCTGGCACACCAGATGATATCTAGCCAATGATATCAAACCTAATATCTAATCCAAGGCCATACCCCATTGTGACTGTCGCCAAATCCCTAGACTGAGTAGCCTTCCCACCGCCATCTCCTGAAGCACAAAGGCTCCCAGGTAACGCTGGCATAGGGTCGCACCCCATCACGTCTAGTCATGGTCATAGTCCACAACTCTCGGAATATACTGGACCTGACATCTTGATGAAAACCTATCATCACGATGACACTGTAAGAGTGGGTGCCCAGTGAGCCAACTGTGTGGCTATGGGCTTTGTTGACTCTTTGTATAAACAATCTTTTGTTTAATATTATTTACACTTTTATGGCAATGACTTTATATTACTTCATATTGTTATATTGTGATATACTATTGTTGTTTTGATAAAGACCTTGAATATACTATAGTGTATGTAAGATGTGGTAGAACATGGAGATGTCTATCATGAAATACATCTTATAGTCACTGTATATTCTAAAACCGTTCCTAGTCGATTGAGCCGTCCGATAATAAGGATAAGGATCGCTCGAGTTTGAGACTAGCATTTGCGATGCGGAGTACCACGTTTCATTGGTAGGAAACATGGAGATGTTCGAAGCATGCAAATGGATATTCATAGGATGAATAGTCGAACTACCCTATCCGGACTTTCCAAGTGGTTATCACTTATCGAGTGGATAAAGTCCGCGGTTTTGGTTGTACACCATTAGTCCTTACGACTTGAAACATCATGGAGACTCTATATGCTAGTGCTGTGCTTTGACTCGTTTACCGACTCTAAGGGGGTCATCAGGTGTCGAGATTGGGTACAGTTACGACACATATAGGAGTCAATGCATTGTTGTCAAGGATTCACCACATACTTGCGAGTGTGGATATCCTATGCGATCTGAGGAGATATTAGTGTGACAAATCTCTGGCCAGAGTACTTGATGTGATTTAAGAAATGGTTTCTTAGTAGCACATGCGATGTCACTAATTTGATCTTCAAGATGTATTGCATAGTTATCGAATCTTGAGCGACTCTCGATATACCAATGGTTGTTGATTCGATCGGGATATATGGATGAAGGGACCGTACTGTACGTTAACCAAAATCTACTGGTTCTTGTAGGCACTATCAGTGATACCTAGGGAATCATGGGGCGATGTTGCTAGGCGCTTTACCATGATTCGTTGGGCAAGTTGGAAAGTGTTGTTCCGAGTCACAAGGAGTTGTGAGCCCACGGCTAGCTGTATCCTGAACCATTGAGGGTCACACAGTGTAATGGAGTTTTAATCCCCGTTGAGATAGTTAAATTTAAAGAGTTAAATTTAATGAACTAAGGAGTTGGACTTCTTAAATAAGAGTAAGGGAGTAGGATTTCCTAAAATGACATAGGGATGGACATTTTTGGAAACCACTGAATTCGGATTCAGGAAAATTTATTTTGACTTTAAAACGTGCAGAAATGGTTTCTGTGCACATTGGTGAAATCGTTTCATCAATCGGAGTCACGATGAATTTTATATTAATTTCTGAACGAGCGGGCTTTGCTTGTCGGGCCCCAGCTTATGACTAATGGGCCCTAAGGTGTTAGTGGCCTGCATTATAAATAAGTTATTTCAGTACAGAAATTACACACAACAGGTCATAATTTTTGAGACAGAGCAAAAATCGAACCCTAGCCTCTCTCTCAACAAATCGGCCGAACCCTCCCCCTCTGCCCGAGAAATTCCGGTCTGTGATTTTGAATCGCAGTAAGGAATAACGAATCAAATTCGTGTATTCTCTTCGCAGAAAACTTCTGATAGATTTTCTAGTGCAATCTATCAGAGGGATTAAACCTCTGTTCGTGGACCTGATTGAAGGCGTTCATCGGTTCCAGGGAGAGACAACAAGAGCAGAATTGTTCTGTTGGTGTCCATTAATCTCGTTGCGAGATTTGAGGTAAAATTTATTTAATTGTTATTTAAATTTTACACACACAGTAATTCAATTGATGAACGGTTGATACCCATACCATGGAAACGTTCCATGAAAAAAATTTTAAACTTCCGCTGCACCGGGTATCAATCGTAATTGGTCTGGGAACTCGCCAGTTTTCCAACAGTGGTATCAGAGCCAGGTTGCTCAGATCAATCGATTGAATTAATCAATTGTACAAAATTTTTGAGTCTCGGTTTATGAAACAAAATAAATATTTTTAAATAAAAAAAAATTTTTTCGGGGCAAAACCCGGGCAGCGATTGGATCGCTGCCCGGTGGGGCAGCAATTGTTGCTGCCCCGGGCGGCGCACGGCGCCGCCCAAGGCGGCGCTGTGCGCTGCCCAGCGTAGCGCTGGGCGCTGCGCAGGGCAGCGCTCGGCGCTGCTCAGGGGCGGCGCTCGGCGCCGCCCAGGGCAGCGCACGGCGCCGCCCAGGGGCGGCGCCAGGCGCTGCCCTAAGGGGGCAGCCGGGCTGCCCCCGGCCCGCGCCCTGGGTGCGGGCCAACCCGGGAGTGTCCCGGGTGGCCCGCGGGAAAAAATTAATATTTTATTAAAAATTAATTTTAATATGTTAAAATTTTATTTTTGGTCCGGTCAAAAATTGTTTTTGATTGGTTCACGAGATTTCGGATCGAATTGTTCGAGTCCGTAAATTTTAAAATTGATTTTGGATAAATTTGAATTTTTGGAAAATTTTAATATTTTATCCGTAAATTGAATTTTGAAATCAATTATTTTGGTACAATTGATGATAAGATATGATCTTATGATATATTAGATAAAATATGATTTTATTTGTAAAATTGGATTTTATAGATAAAATATGATTTTATTTGATATGGAGATAAAATATGATTTTATATGTGAAATGTGATTTTATATATAAAATATGATTTTATCTTGTTTAAATTTGAATTGCCACAGCATGTTATCCAATAAATTAATTTTGAATTAAATGTTATTGGATAAGGATGATCGATTGCCATGACCAATTTTGTAGGTGTATGCTAGGAATTTACATTTTGTCTTTATTGTTGTTGGTTTTATTAATGGGCCTGGTTTATGGCCCAATATGAATGTCATATGTAATAAAAGTGGGCTTGGTTTATAGCCCGTTCCCACCCCATAAAAATGTATCCCCTACTTGTCATTGTTATTTATTGTAAATACATTAGATTTAGTGGGAGATCAAGATTTGAAGATGGTGGGCCCAGCAGACAATGAAGACTGAAGAAATGTAAATTGGAAGCATATGTAATAGGATTGCATTTGCATACTGCATATTACCTAGGATTGGACTAAGACCCGTGATTGGCAACCACGGGTCAATTAGAAATGGAATCGATCATCCTATATAATATGTGATATTATGATTGTATGCATGTTTAGACATAAATTGCGTGAATCCGGCAATGCATGCAATAAATTAAATATGATGAGACAAATATTTTTATAAATAAAATCCCTCATTTTAAATATGATTTAAAATTTATATCAAGATAAATAAAGGAAATTTAAATATTGTTTAAATGTTCCTACCTTCCATCAACGGTCAATGTATGTGATGCTACCCGCGGATACGGTCCGGCTCATATTATTGGGGGGGCCCGTCCGTCGGAAAGCTGTACATTGGATCGACAAATGTTGTAAGTTGGGTGGAACTCCCATGGGATCGGCTCATATTATTGGGGGATCCACATGGCGACCGTCCATCACAACTTAATATTGATGGGTCATCTTGACATGTCACTTTAAACGGCGTCATATTATTGGGCCCTTATTGGACATGAGGTAAATACATGGGGGTTGCTTTGGAAGCAATTGGGCTCTACCTTTTGAGAATTATGGTTGGCTGATATTATTCGGGACCATAAGTTTGTCAATTGGACTCCATGTTCTCACTAAGGAAAAAGTTTCCCGTTTTCACTAGAGGGTGGTGAAATCGTTAAAATAGTGGGAGTGAGATTCATAAAATTAAATTCGCCTATTTTATGTCTTAGTAAATTGTTAAACAATCATTGATATATGTCTGTTTTTCCTTTTCAGTATTTCATACAATGAATTCGCGAAATCCTTTATTCTCGATCCTCGAACAAAACAAGCTGACTGGCGCCAACTATACGGAATGGTTCCGGAAGTTGAAGATTGTCTTAACTTCGGAGAAAATGCTCTACGTGTTAGAGAAAGCACCTCCGAAGGAAGCACCAGCTGACATAAGTCCGGAGGAATTGGCCAAACTTGATGCATGGTGTGACCATGACATCAAGACCAAATGCTATATGCAAGCCTCGATGTCTGATGAACTCCAGAGGCGATTTGAGGACACGGTGAATGCTGCTGACATTCACACGCAACTCAAGGAACTTTTTGGGGCTCAGTCGAGGGCTGAAAGGTTCTCTACTGTTAAGGAGTTGATGACGTGCCGCATGCGTGAAGGGACTTCGGTCCGTGATCATGGGGTACGAGTGATTTGGCTCATACAGAAGTTAGCGACCCTTGATTTGGTGTTGGAGCATGAACTCAATGTGGACTTGCTGCTTCTATCTCTTCCTTCTTCATTTGATGGATTCGTGATAAATTTTAATATGAACAAGATAGAGGCCACCCTTGAAGAGATGGTCAATATGCTCGTTACATATGAATCCACACTTAAGAAGGATAAGCCAGCTTTCTTGGTGGGCTCCTCATCTTCTGCTAAGAAGGGGCCAAGTATGAAGGGCAAGAAACGTTCTGCCCCACCCAAGAAAGTGGAACCCGAGAAGAAGCAAAAGACAAAGGCTTCAAACGATGGAAAATCCAAGGATGTTTGCCATTACTGCAAGAAGCCGGGTCATTGGAAGCGCAACTGCAAGGAGTATCTTGAGCAGTTGGGAACTGCAAAGGGTATGTTCTATATCGAAATAAACATGTCACTTAATACAACTTCTTGGGTATTGGATACCGGATGTGGATCTCACATTTGCAATGATTTGCAGGTGATGACAAGAAGTCGCAGGCTTAGAATGGGTGAGACCCAGCTGAGGCTCGGGAATGGTTCCAGAGTTGAAGCTACGGCCATTGGAGATGTTTGTTTGATTTTGCAGAATGGTTTTAAATTATTGTTGAGAGATGTTTTATTTGTGCCAGATTTAATTAAAAACATTATTTCTATTTCTATGCTTGATAGAGATGGTTATTCTTGTAATTTTGTGAATGGGATTTGCAATATTTACAAGAATGAATGTTTAATTGGAAATGGACAACTTGAAAACGATCTATACAATTTAAAACTAAAAGACGTTCCAGTAAATTGTATTGACAAACCGGCGACAACAAACAAAAGGAAAATCGATAGTCAAAACCCGGCAAACCTTTGGCACGCTAGACTAGGTCATATTTCCTCAAGGAGGATGAACAAGCTAGTGGGAGAGGGCATGTTTGATATGTCTGATATTAACTCTCTACCTACTTGTGAATCCTGCCTAAAAGGGAAAATGACTAAATCTCCTTTTAAGGGGAAGCCTGAACGTAGTCAAAATCTGTTGGATTTGATCCATACAGATGTTTGTGGTCCATTTAGAGTAGGGACTCAACATGGCCACACCTACTTCATTACCTTTACTGATGATTATTCTAGGTATGGGTATTTATATTTAATGAAATATAAGTCTGAAGCATTTGAAAAGTTCAAAGAATTCAAGGCTGAAGTAGAAAACAAGCTAGGTAAAAGTATTAAAGCACTTCGATCGGATCGAGGTGGAGAATACTTGAGTACCGAGTTTTTGGACTATCTAAAAGAGAATGGGATTCTCTCTCAGTGGACTCCTCCTATGACACCACAGCTTAATGGTGTATCGGAGCGTCGTAATCGAACTTTGTTGGACATGGTTCGATCCATGATGAGCTTCACTGAGCTTCCACCTTCGTTTTGGGGCTATGCGCTTGAAACGGCGGTATTGTTGTTGAATAACGTCCACACTAAAGCAGTGGACAAAACACCATACGAGTTATGGAATGGCAAAGCTCCTAAGTATTCATACTTGAGGATTTGGGGATGTCCTGCTTACGTGAAGCGGACAGTGGGAGATAAGTTGGATAGTCGATCCAGCTTGTGTTATTTTGTGGGGTATCCGAAGAATTCAATCGGATATTATTTCTATTATCCTGCTGAAACAAAGGTGTTTGTTTCACGGAATGCCACCTTCTTGGAGAAGGAGTTCTTATTGGATAAGAAAGGCGAGATGATGGAACTCGAAGAAATTCGAGAAGAACCCGAAATACAAAATGACGATCCCACACCTCAGGAACCATTGCTGGACACGCCTGCACCTAGAAGATCCGAGAGGACTTCTAGACCTCCAGTTCGATATGGTCTTCTTCTTGAAGAGGGTCAAGATGAACCCGACATTGGATGTGATCCAAGAAGCTTCAAGGAAGCAATTTCTGATGCGGATTCGAATTTATGGCTTGAAGCTATGCAATCAGAATTGGATTCGATGCATACTAACCAAGTCTGGTCTTTAGTGGATCCTCCCGATGGAATTGTTCCAATAGGGTGTAAATGGATCTACAAAAGAAAGCTTGGGCCTGATGGTAAGATATTGACTTACAAGGCGCGATTGGTGGCGAAAGGTTATACTCAAAGGCAAGGAGTTGACTATGAAACCTTTTCACCAGTCGCAATGTTCAAGTCCATAAGAATCCTAATTGCCATAGCTGCATGGTATGACTATGAGATATGGCAGATGGATGTGAAGACTGCTTTTCTTAATGGAGACATTAAGGAAGAAATCTATATGAAGCAGCCTGAGGGGTTCACATCCATGGGAAGCGAGCATAAGGTATGCAAGCTTCAGAGATCAATTTATGGTCTAAAACAAGCATCAAGAAGTTGGAACCAGAAATTTGATGAAACAATAAAAGATTTTGGTTTCATCAAGAACCCGGAGGAACCGTGCGTCTACAAGAAAGTAGTTAAGGATGCTGTGACATTCTTAGTACTTTATGTTGATGACATCCTACTCATTGGGAATGATGTAGGGATGTTGCAGTCAACAAAGATATGGTTATCAGGTAGATTTTCGATGAAGGATTTGGGTGAGGCATCCTACATTCTTGGGATACAGATCTATAGGGATAGATCTAAGAGAATGATAGGACTCACTCAATCAACCTACATCGATACCATATTGAAACGGTTTTCAATGGATGGGTCCAAGAGAGGACATCTACCCATGTGTCATGGAGTTTCTCTATCCAAGTCTATGTGTCCCAAGACTGATGCAGAGATAGAGAATATGACACATGTACCATATGCGTCAGCTATAGGTAGTATCATGTATGGGATGATATCTACCAGACCGGATGTAGCATTTGCTCTGAGTGTCACGAGCAGATATCAGTCTAATCCTGGTCAGATGCATTGGAAAGCCGTGAAGGACATTCTTAAGTACTTGCGAAGGACTAAGAATATGTTCATGGTTTATGGAGGACGAGAACTCAAACTGGAAGGCTATACCGACTCTAGCTTCCAAAGTGATGTGGATGACTCGAAGTCAACCTCTGGATTTGTGTTCATGCTCAATGGCGGTGCTGTCTCTTTGAAGAGTTCCAAGCAGGACACCACAGCGGATTCCACCACTGAGGCTGAATACATTGCAGCATCAGCTGCTGCTAAAGAGGCCGTTTGGATGAGGAATTTCGTCCAAGAGTTGGGCGTCATTCCTGAATTTGTTGGTCCAGTCCCGGTGTACTGCGACAACACGGGTGCCGTTGCTCAAGCAAAGGAACCAAGGTCTCATCAAAGATCCAAACACGTACTGAGGAAATACCACATAATCCGGGAGATTGTGGAAAGAGGAGACATCAGTGTCGAACGAGTGGCCTCTGCAGACAATATCGCTGATCCACTTACTAAGCCTTTGCCAGGACCATTGTTTGACAAACATCGCGAAGCAATGGGTCTACGTAGTATGACTAGTTGGCTATAGGGCAAGTGGGAGATTGTAAGAGTGGGTGCCCAGTGAGCCAACTGTGTGGCTATGGGCTTTGTTGACTCTTTGTATAAACAATCTTTTGTTTAATATTATTTACACTTTTATGGCAATGACTTTATATTACTTCATATTGTTATATTGTGATATACTATTGTTGTTTTGATAAAGACCTTGAATATACTATAGTGTATGTAAGATGTGGTAGAACATGGAGATGTCTATCATGAAATACATCTTATAGTCACTGTATATTCTAAAACCGTTCCTAGTCGATTGAGCCGTCCGATAATAAGGATAAGGATCGCTCGAGTTTGAGACTAGCATTTGCGATGCGGAGTACCACGTTTCATTGGTAGGGAACATGGAGATGTTCGAAGCATGCAAATGGATATTCATAGGATGAATAGTCGAACTACCCTATCCGGACTTTCCAAGTGGTTATCACTTATCGAGTGGATAAAGTCCGCGGTTTTGGTTGTACACCATTAGTCCTTACGACTTGAAACATCATGGAGACTCTATATGCTAGTGCTGTGCTTTGACTCGTTTACCGACTCTAAGGGGGTCATCAGGTGTCGAGATTGGGTACAGTTACGACACATATAGGAGTCAATGCATTGTTGTCAAGGATTCACCACATACTTGCGAGTGTGGATATCCTATGCGATCTGAGGAGATATTAGTGTGACAAATCTCTGGCCAGAGTACTTGATGTGATTTAAGAAATGGTTTCTTAGTAGCACATGCGATGTCACTAATTTGATCTTCAAGATGTATTGCATAGTTATCGAATCTTGAGCGACTCTCGATATACCAATGGTTGTTGATTCGATCGGGATATATGGATGAAGGGACCGTACTGTACGTTAACCAAAATCTACTGGTTCTTGTAGGCACTATCAGTGATACCTAGGGAATCATGGGGCGATGTTGCTAGGCGCTTTACCATGATTCGTTGGGCAAGTTGGAAAGTGTTGTTCCGAGTCACAAGGAGTTGTGAGCCCACGGCTAGCTGTATCCCTGAACCATTGAGGGTCACACAGTGTAATGGAGTTTTAATCCCCGTTGAGATAGTTAAATTTAAAGAGTTAAATTTAATGAACTAAGGAGTTGGACTTCTTAAATAAGAGTAAGGGAGTAGGATTTCCTAAAATGACATAGGGATGGACATTTTTGGAAACCATTGAATTCGGATTCAGGAAAATTTATTTTGACTTTAAAACGTGCAGAAATGGTTTCTGTGCACATTGGTGAAATCGTTTCATCAATCGGAGTCACGATGAATTTTATATTAATTTCTGAACGAGCGGGCTTTGCTTGTCGGGCCCCAGCTTATGACTAATGGGCCCTAAGGTGTTAGTGGCCTGCATTATAAATAAGTTATTTCAGTACAGAAATTACACACAACAGGTCATAATTTTTGAGACAGAGCAAAAATCGAACCCTAGCCTCTCTCTCAACAAATCGGCCGAACCCTCCCCCTCTGCCCGAGAAATTCCGGTCTGTGATTTTGAATCGCAGTAAGGAATAACGAATCAAATTCGTGTATTCTCTTCGCAGAAAACTTCTGATAGATTTTCTAGTGCAATCTATCAGAGGGATTAAACCTCTGTTCGTGGACCTGATTGAAGGCGTTCATCGGTTCCAGGGAGAGACAACAAGAGCAGAATTGTTCTGTTGGTGTCCATTAATCTCGTTGCGAGATTTGAGGTAAAATTTATTTAATTGTTATTTAAATTTTACACACACAGTAATTCAATTGATGAACGGTTGATACCCATACCATGGA